>NW_026594428.1:1020137-1038611 GCF_907164565.1 Psammomys obesus | reverse complement strand
ACCCTGAGATTTCACCTTACACCCATCAGAATGGCCAAGATGAAAATCTCAAGGGACAACACATGCTGGAGAGGTTGTGGAGAAAGGGGAACCCTTCTCCACTGCTGGTGGGAATGTAAACTGGTACAACCACTCTGGAAATCAATCTGGCGCTTTCTCAGACAACTAGGAATAGCGCTTCCTCAAGATCCAGCCATAGAACTCCTAGGCATATACCCAAAAGAGGCGCAAGTACACAACAAGGACATTTGTTCAACCATGTTTGTAGCAGCTTTATTTGTAATAGCCAGAAGCTGGAAACAACCCAGATGCCCCTCAACTGAAGAATGGATGCAGAAACTGTGGTACATCTATACAATGGAGTATTACTCAGCAATGAAAAATAAGGAAATCATGAAATTTGCAGGTAAATGGTGGGACCTGGAAAGGATCATCCTGAGTGAGTTGACCCAGAAGCAAAAAGACACTCACGGTATATACTCACTCATATAAACATACAATATAGAATAACCCCACTAAAAGCTGTACATCTAAACAAACTAAGCAAAAGAGAGGACCCTAACTAAAATGTTCAATCCCCATCCTGAAAGGCAAAGAGGATGTACATCAGAAGAAAACGAAAATAGGAAACAACCTCGGAACCCGCTACAGAGGGCCTCTGAAAGCCAGAAGAAAACAGGAAACAACCTTGAAACCTGCCACAGAGGGCCTCTGAAAGCTTCTGCAGTATAGACTGTCAAAGCAGATGCTGAGCCTGATGTCCAACTATCGGGCAAAGTGAATGGAATTTTATGTAAGAAGTGGGAAATAGTAAGAGCTGGAGGGAACAGGAACTCCACAAGCAGAGCAACAGAACAAGATAATTTGAACACAGGGAATTCAAGAGACTCATACTCCAACCAAGGACTATTTGTGGAGATGACCTGGAACCCCTGCACAGGTGTAGCCCATGGCAGTTCAGTGTCCAAGTGGGTTCCATAGTAATGGGAAGAGGGACTGCTTCTGACGTAATATGATTGGCCTGCTCGTTGATCACTTCCCCCTGAGGGGGGAGCAGCCTTACCAGGCCACAGTAGAGGACAATGCAGCCACTTTTGATGAGAACTGATAGACTAAGATCAGAAAGAAGGAGAGGAGAACCTCCCCTATCAGTGGACTTGGGGAGTGGCATGCATGCAGAAAGGGGAGGGAGGGTGGGATCGGCAGGTGAGGAGGGAGGGGCTCATGGGGGGATACAAAATGAATAAAGTGTAATTAATTAAAAAAAAAAAACTGCATGATAACCAGTTCAAGAAAAACAGAAAAAAAAATTACTTTAAGGGAGAGGAGAGACAGGGAGGAGAGAGAGACTGGAAGATTGGGATGTAAAGTGAATAAATAAATTTTTTTTTATTTTATTTTTCTTTTTAGTTACATTTTGTTAACTCTGTGTCCCAGCTGTATCCTGCTCCCTCATTCCCTCCCCAACCCTACACTCCCTCCCTGGTCTCCTCCCTGCCCCTTTCCAAGTCCACTGATAGGGGAGGACCTCCTCCCCTTTCATCTGACCCTGTTTTATCAGGTATCTTCAGGGCTGGCTGCAAAGTCCTCCTCTGTGGCCTAACAGACTGCTCCTCCCCTGGGGGGGGGGGTCAAACAGCCTGCCCTTGAGATCCTGTTAGAAATAGTCCGTGTTCCCCTTACTTTGGAAAACTACTTGGTTACTGAGCTACCACAGGCCACATCTGAGCAGAAGTTCTAGGTTATATCCATAGATGGTCCTTGGTTGAGTGTCAGTCTCAGAAAAGACCCTGTGCCCAGATATATTTGGTCCTTGTAGAGCTCCTATCCTTTCAATATCATACTAACTTCCCTTCTTTCATATGATTCCCTGCACTCTGCCGAGGGTTTGGTTATGAGTCTTAGTGTCTGCTTTGAAACACTGCTAGGTAGAGTCTTTCAGATGCCTTTTGTGGTAATAAATTTTTTAAAAGGAGTTTAAATTATCACTATTTCTTTTCAACTTCACAAAAAAAAAAGTTGATGGCATCAGGTAATAATTTTACAAACCAATATGAATTTTAAAAATGTCATGTAAACAAGTGGTCTGCTAATTTGATATTTCTGCAGATATTATTATAACCTAGGCCATAACAAAGTAAATATATGCATATTTATAAAAGAGAATTTTAATGGAACTATTTAATATATTTTACTACTAAATATGGTAATATTTAATGTATGAAAAGGCAGCTTTATACATTACATTTATTTTATTAGTTTCCATTAGGTTGTAGATCAATAAGAGAGCATTTATATTAAATGAATTTTTCACCAATTTTACTTCATACTTCTCTCTCCTTTTTGCTTAAAATTAAAATAATTTAAAATTTTATGATTATAATAATATCATTTTATTTTCCTTTCTCCCTACAAACTTTCCAATATATCACAATTTTTTTTCTTTTTTACTTTTAATTACATGTAAGTGTGGAAGGGTGGATATTCATATGACTGCAGGTGCTGACAGAGGACAGAGGACAGAGAACGGAGGCACTTGATCCTCTGACACTAACATAACACGTTATCATGAGCCACCTGACATGATTGCTGCAAAGCAATCCTGGGTACTTGCAAGGGCTGTGCAAACTCTTAAAAGCTGATGAATCTCCCTAGTTGCACATATGTTTGTTTTTGGATGCTTTGTGGTTATATATATATATATATATATATATATATATATATATATATATATATATATATTTTTTTTTTTTGGCTTAATAGATTTTTGAGGATTTTGAGCAATGTGTTTTGATTGTATACATACTTTATTTTTTAAAGTCTCATTTTCAAATCAAGTATCATTTAGAAAGCCTGTATATTTTGAAAAAAACTGCAATTCCAGTTAAGGGAGAATATAAATAAATACTCTTTCCTATACTATAATATATTTATAACGTAAAAATTCTGGACAATGTAATAGACTAGGATATGCCGTCAAATTGATAGCTGTCCTTTTTCTTTAAGATTAAAAGCTCCACAACTTTGTCAAAGTTCTAGGAGCACATTCTTCTAAGGTTTCTTTGTTTTCCATACAAAACAAAAAGGCAAGAGGAATGTTACACACAGTGAGATTAAAGAAACTTTGCAGCAATGAGAATGCCCTTTTCATCATAAATAACCTGAATCAGTGTGTATTCCCAGTGACTTGATTAAATAGAGGAAGAGAGAAGATGCATGGAAAGAGAAGAGACAGGGAAGAAGAGAAATGGAAAGAAGTTATGCTAATATGGGAATGAATAAGTGGAAGCAATACAACAAAAGAGCAAATAGAAAAGCTGTGGTAAACCAAGAACACATAACATTTTTAAATTATTTATTTATTTATATATTATTTATTACTATGTATTCAGTTTTAGTCCAAGCTGTAGCTCCCTCCTTCATCTCTTCCTGGTCCCACTCTCCCTCCCTCTCCTTCCCCTGTATCCCTACCTTAGTCCACTGATACAGGAGGTCCTCCTCCTTTCCTATCAGCCAATCCTGATGAGAACTGATAGGCTAGGAACACATAACATTTTAAAAATAAAGTCAAAATGAAGGGTCTGGGAGGAGTTGAGAGAGGCAAAGTTTGATCAAAATATTTTCTATGTAAATATTTTAATAAAAGGAAAAAAATAATGTCTGATATACTTTATTGGTGGTTGTAAATGTGTTGACATAATATACAAGTGCAAATAATTTCTTGTCCAAAAGAAATGCAGGCAATAAAATATCTGAATACTGAAGAATTATTAGATGTTTAAGTTCCTTTGCTGTGAGATTTAAAGACAGATAATAAAAGGCTGCAGTACTATGAAATTATATCACAGTAGAGTTATTCATAAAGGCTTAAAGAAAGTGTAATTAAAAATATTAACATATACATTGTTTCTCACTGTATAAGAGGGAAGCAATGTACTATTTTACTTTTGAAAATAATCATTTTATAATTATGCTTCTACTTTCCTTTATTTATCTCCCCTTTAATACTGAGTGATCCTAACATTACATAAGCATGAGCTTGTTCTCCTACTTAACAAATTAACCCTCACAGGATTTATGTCTTGATATCCAGATATCATTATTATCTCAGTGAAAATGTCTTCCTCAATTGTCCTAATCTGCCTCTGGGTCCCATATCTGCCTTCCATTCCTCTGAATACAAAAACAACATACTCAGTATCAAAATTTGATGACCAAGGTTTGGTTTATGTTCACTGCCAATTATCAGGCATGCTGAGGATGTATTATGATTGCATTTGTCTTTAAATATTTATCATGATGGATTTTATCCCCAACATCCAAAACTGTGATACTCTTCTCTACCACTCTTACTTCATCCTATCAGTTCCTGTTCCAGTCCTTTCAGCAAATACTTTTTTGATAATTAAAGAGTTATTGTTGATGTCTCTTCTTTCTCAAACTAACACAATATGGTCAGAACTATGGACTAGATGACCGAATATGGTCTTGGGTTTCCAATTTTTTGTTTCCAATTTTTTGTTTGTTTGTCTTTTCTTTTTAAATTTATTTGTTTTTTATTAATTAAAGTTTATTCACTTTGAATACCAACTGTAGTCCCCTCCCTAATACCTTTCCAATCCCACCCTCCCTCCCTCATTTCCAATCATGCCCCTCACCAAGTCCACTTATAGGGGAGGTCCTCTTGCCCTTCCATCTGACCCTATATCATGTCAACTCTCATCAGGACTGGTTGCATTGTCTTCCTCTGTGGCCTGGTAAGGCTGCTCTCCCCTCAGGTGGAGGTGATCAAAGAGCCAGCCCCTGGGTTCATGTCAGAGGCAGTCCCTGTTCCCATTATTGATGAACCTTCTTGGACACTGAGCAGCCATGGACTACATCTGTGCAGAGGTTCTAGGTTATCTCCATGCATGGTCCTTGTTTGGAGTATCAGTCCCAGGAAAGACACCTGTGCCCAGATTTTTTGGTTCTGTTGGTCTCCTTATGAAACTCCTGTCTTTTCCAGATCTTTCTATCTCCCCCTTCTTTTATAAGATTCCCTGCACTCTGCCCAAAGTTTTGGCTCTGAGTCTCAGCATCTGCTTTGATACCTTGCTGGGTAGAGTTTTTCAAAGGCCAGACCCTTTGTGGTAGCCTCCAGTCCTGTTTGCTGTTTTCTCCCTCTTCCTATGCCTGTCCCATTTGCCTTTCTGAGTGAGGATTGATCTTCTTACCCAGGGTCCTCCTTCTTGCTTACCTTCTTTAGGTGTACAGATTTTAGTATGTTTATCCTATATTATATGTCTAATATCCACTTATAAGTGAGTATATACCATGTGTGTATTTCTGCTTCTGGGATACCTCACTCAGGATAATCTTTTCTAGTTCCCACCATTTGCCAGCAAATTTCACGATTTCCTTAAAAATAAGAATGTCCCTTGGTGGGGAGATCCTCCTCCCCTTCTATCTGACCTTAGCCTATCAGATGGTCTCATCAGGACTTGCTGCATTGTCTTCCTCTGTGTCCTGGCAAGGCTGCACTCCTCCAAAGGAAGGTGATCAGAAAGCCGGCTATTGAGTTTATGCCAGAAACAACACCTGTTCCCTTTACTAAGGAAACCATTTGGAGACTGACTCTATGGGCTACATCTAAGCACAGGTTTTAGGTCCTCTCCATATATAGTCCTACAGGAGAGGCAGAGGGGGGAAGGGAGTGGGAGGGTGGAACTGGGAGGAGACTAGGGAAGGGGCCAAAGCTGGTATACAATTTAAATAAATTGTCATTAATAATAACAATAATAATAACTTTAAAAAATAAGAATGTCCAAGTAGCAATGCCAACTCTACTAAGAACTGTATCTTCTCAAAAATGTGCATACCATTCTTTTCCTAGTAATAATTATCTGAAGAAATGTGTATGGAGTAGTTCCATGGAAATTCTCATTGGGATAATACCATATGCTTGCTTCAATTCATTTTCAAGTTAATGGTACATACTTCCATATTTCTTTGAGAATAACAAGCCTATCAGTGTAATCTACAGTTTTTACTTTCTGGTAGAACATGGGAATTTTCCTTCAGACTTTGGTTTTTTTCAAAATGATATTTCTTATTGTTTTGGTAAATGTAGTGAGATTATTTTTTTAGAGATGAAACAATATTTTGTGGATGTATTACAGTTTTATCACCATGCATGCTTTCTTTTTCTGCATGTTAAGTACACATACTGTTTGAATGAACCATTTTGTAATTCCTAACTTGGGGAGAGGCATGCATGCAGAAAGGGGAGGGAGGGTGGGACCGGGAGGGGAGGAGAAAGGGACTTATGGGGGGATACAAAATGAATAAAGTGTAATTAATAAAAGTTAAATAAAAAATTAAAAAAAACTTCTCTCTGCTTTGCTAAAACAAACTGTAGTAGTCTTAATAACTCAAATACTAGTTCACTACTCTCTCTAAAGTAGTAAGAGTAGCGTTCTGAAAGAGCATGTTCAAAAGATGACCTTTTCCGTTTCAGCTTTGTATTTTGATTTCATTGCTCAATCTAGAACCCTCAATATAAGCCCAACCATATTCTTCCACCTCCTTTTGGCACACATTGACTTGTCCTTTGAGAAGATTATAAATTTTCTTTCTTTGCATATTTACTATGTCTCAAGAAAGTGTTAAATTATTCATTTTTATAGTTTGCTTTAATGATTTGGGAATAAGTAGTTATAGGACTTGAGAGATGAATTCAATATCATTATATGAGATAAAGTTTTCAAGGAAGTTTAACTCTGGTATCTAGCATTTAATTGATAACAGTGGTCTTTTCTAGTTCCCACCATTTGCATGCAAATGTCATGATTTCCTTGTTTCTAATAGCTGAGTAGTATTCCATTGTGTAAAAGCACCACAATTTCTGTAACCATTCTTCAGCTGAGGGACATCTGGGTTGTTTCTAGCTTCTGGCTATTACAAATAAACCTGTTACAAACATGGTTGAGCAAATGTCCTTATGTATACTTGAGCATCTTTTAAATATACGCCTAGGAGTGCTATAACTGGATCTTGAGTTAGCACTAATTCTAATTGTCTGAAAAAGCGCCAGATTGATTTCCAAAGTGGTTGTACAAGTTTACACTCCCACCAGCAATGGAGGAAGGTTCCCCTTTCTTCACATCCTCTCCAGTAGTGAAACAATTTCCCAAAGGTCAGTATGGCTTCTCATCATATTTTCTCAAATTCTTGAGCATTAGAGTCTTATATAGTTTGCAGAAGATATAGGAATCTACTCAACCTCCTTATAACCGTCTTAGTGACACCTTGGAACAGACATCTGATGTTCTGCTTTCTTTGCACCGTACGTCATCAGAACTTGTTGGTATTTGTTGGTGAGATAAACTTTCCCTGACTATTACAGTTTTCTGTATCAATCTTCTGTGGCTTCATCCACCTAATTCTGCAGTTCTCAAGATTTAACTCTTCAAGATTTCCTAGACATC
Organism: Psammomys obesus; assembly: GCF_907164565.1. Lineage (NCBI taxonomy): Eukaryota > Metazoa > Chordata > Mammalia > Rodentia > Muridae > Psammomys > Psammomys obesus. The sequence continues at coordinate 1,031,145 of NW_026594428.1, read as the reverse complement.
TTCTGCTTTCCTCATATGAATGCACCCTGTCTGGTACTAATGGGACTCTTAATTAAAGCACACTTATTCCAAGTCAAAGGCTCTTTACTGTCTACCAATTTTGATAAACTATTTGTGAACTAATCAAATTTTAATCCCGACAAAATCTTGATTAAGGTAAAAAGAAATACCATTTTACCATTTTAGCATCTGTGCATTTGGACTACTTTTGTTTTTAAACTGCTCTGTTAGCTGATGTCCTCATAAAACTGTCTCAGAGGCAGACATATTTGTATGGAGAAATATTAGTGCACTGTTTTCAGGATTAACAGCTGTAGTGCATTAGGAAGCAGGAATGGGCAGAGGGAAATATGTATTGCTGATGATGCAGTCATACAAGGAAAGCTGATTGCAGATTGAGGGATACAAAAGCTTCAGCATTTTACATGGGGACCTTAGAGCTGATGCAGTCATTCTAGATTGCTTCAAACTGAGAGTAATCGCCCAAGCTTCTTTAAATATGCATTTTTTTCAGCCATTGTATGTATGCTGCCAGCAAGGGAGAGATATTTCATTTAGAAAGGCAAATTCTTCCAGCCAAGGTCAAGATTCGCACAGAGAGAATCAGGTGTGAGTAGGCCATGATGGACACTTGCAGCAGCTCGGGGAAGTGGGAAATAAGCAGATAATTGAGAAATTTGGGAGTAAAATAATGTGCTCATTTGAAAGGGACAAGGCAATGCTTTCTCTGTAGAAAATACTCTCTTTGTAATGTCTTCTTAAAATAGTGCATGATTTGTCTTTATTTTTAAATCATATGCTACCTCTGTCGATCATATTTTTCTCACTACCATACGGAGTATAATCTCCGTAAGAGCAAAGAACATTCTCATTTATTCAAATGGCACTTCTAGCATTTAGAAAGCACTTCCTACACAGTATATAACAGCTATTTGTACTGGTGGTGATAGAGAACCTTTTATAACAGAGTACAATAAGCACTTTGATAATGTTATTCTAAAGAAGCAATAGAAGCTAAGAAAAGCATTACACAGACTCAACAGATATCTACCACTGCTTTTGATTAAGAAAAAAAAAATCACGGTATATGGTGGATATCACAGTTTAAATCTGAAGTATCACCACAAGCTCATGTTTAAATGGCTCTCCTTAACTCTTCTCTGTAACTAGTTTCCCTAACCATTTTCTGAGTGTGAAACTATTATGAGGAGCAGTCTGGTTGAGATAATTTGGTCACGAGGGGCCCTCCTAATAAGAACAACCTTCTTCACATGCTAATGCCAGCATTGTCTATCTTACCACCATACCTTGCTTTGTCATATTCTCTCTGTGTATGGGGGAAGTAAAAGAACTTTTACAATTCTTGCTCATTTCAATGTGCCAAGATGAAATCATTGACTTTGAGGTTAGAAAAGAAACACACAATAGTGTACTCTAGCGTATGGTTTTCAGCATGCATATTCAAAGATAAAATTGCTTTAAGTATATATTTAATAGCAAAATTAAAAAGTAGTGAATAGTGCTACACTATTAGTATAAAAGTATCTATGGAGCTCACTATGGAGCTCTGGCTGGCCGCAACTCACAATTCTTCTGTGTCACCCTTTGGAGAGCTCAAATCAATAGGCTCATATCTCACTGCTCTGATGTACACTTAATGTTTTAGTACATTTTATATATAATGAACTAAGTAATGTATTGGGGTATTTAAAATATAGATTTTTTATTTTTTTAATTTTATTTTTCTTATTAGTTAGATTTTGTTAACTCTGTATCCCAGCTGTATCCCTCTCCCTCATTCCCTCCCCAATCCCACCCTCCCTCCCTCATCTCCTCCCTGCCCCTTCCCAAGTCCACTGGTAGGGGAGGACCTCCTCCCCTTTCATCTGTCCCTGTTTTATCAGGTATCTTCAAGACTGGCTGCAAAGTTCTCCTCTGTGGCCTAACAGGACTGCTCCTTCCTTCGGGATGGAGAGGTCAAAGAGCCTACCATTGAGTTCCTGTTAGAAATAGTCCTTGTTCCCCTTACTATGGGAAACAAATTGGTTACTGAGCTACCACAGGTTACATCTGAGCAGAGGTTCTAGGTTAAATCCGTTCATGGTCCTTGGTTGAATGTCAGTCTCAGAAAAGACCCCTGTGCTCAGATATATTTGGTCCTTGGGGAGCTCCTACCCTTTTCACCTCATACTAACTCTTTTTCTTTCATATGATTCCCCGTACTCTGCTGAAGGTTTGGTTATAAGTCTTAGTATCTGCTTTGAAACATTGCTAGATAATGCTGAAAATTTAATACTTTGCTTTCAGGAACAGCCATGACCTGGTGCCATGACAGTACTGTTTTTAAATGGAGTCAACTGATAGACAAAGAGCATAGCACTCAAGAAATACCAGATTTTCATTTAGGTAGATAGATCATGTATGAGTACAATTCTGCTGTTTGTATTTCTCTTCTTATTGTAAATCTCATTGCATCTTTGATGAGCTTAAAGCAGTTCTGTCTATAATGAGAGTTTTGGTTTTCTTGAAAGACTATAAATCATAAGAAACATTTCTTTAATTAACAAACTTGTTAATTAAATAGATTACTCCCTGTAGAAAATATATCAGTGGAATACTACTTTATATTATGGTATAAAATATTCCACGAAATTTCCAAGTCTTAAAACCAAACCAAACAAAACAACAGAAATTTCCCTTAGCTGCTCTTTCTTGCCTGGCCTCACTGGGAGAGGTATCCATGGTATCTATGGGGAGAAGGCTCCCCTTCCCTGAGGGTGTGATGTGATTTGAGGGGAGGGCAGAGACGACAAAGAGGGGAGCTGCAACTGAGATATAAAATTAAGTAATTAGTTAATTAGCTAACAGAAATTAATTTTTAATCTTTCAAAGCAGTACTACAGCTAATATCAGATTCTCTCATCTCATGCTTTAGCTCATTAAATTTGGAGTAGAAACTCCAGTGTTCACCATGATGAATAAGAATACCTAGATAACTCTGTATTTTCTCTTAAGAAGGAATTGGTATCAATAACCTCATGACTAAATTGCCAAAGCCAATCTTGTGAAAGGTCATATTTTGTTGAACCAGGTAACAACCTCAGGGCCCAAACTAGGTACAGCAAATGGTTACTGTCCTTGGAGAATTTTATCATGGATTCAACACTTGTTTTAATATTTATGTTAAATAATTCGTTTAATGGATAATATACTTAAAGGTTATTTTCGCTATGAAAACTATGTTGTGTTTAATATTATACTATATGAATGAAGTATTACTGAGAAATATCTAGAAATAATATTGAAACAGAAGGAATCTTGAAGAAGTGTTATTATCTGCATGAAACTAGAAAGGAGAAGAAAGAGAAAAAGAACCCATAAAGATGGGACACTTATTTTTATTCAAAACTGGACACACACTGCTTTTATAATAACCTATTTCTTGCATTTGGGTAATCTATGAGGTCAGAATGAGATTTCCTCTCAGCCAGCCTCATATGTGCTGTCAGAATACCTTTACTAATTCAGTCAGACTAGCATATTTTCACTTAGCAAACATAATATGAATCTAAGATAAGCAATCTTCTTTTGGAAAAATGATTTCAAGACTTTGCTTAGAATCAATCTATGGGTGAGAAAAGCTGCATATATATTCTCATATGATTTGTACCAGGTCTTTTGACACCTTTCTAGAAAGACACATCACAGATTCTTCACTTGGTGACTTCTTTTTGCATTCTTTGGAAATTCTCCACATGGATTTTCTTTTCTTTAGTCCTGGGAGGTTGATCAAGTAGCCTACCCTGGTAGATTTGTTTGTGGATTATCATTGTGTCTGAGTGTTGGTAAACCACAGAAGATCATAGATACAAGTAGCAGAAAAGTATAAGTAGATAAGACTTGAAACTCACAAAAATAACATGTTTATGTTTCCAGCATCATGAGCAATACACTTCCTTGGCTTGAAATTGAAAAAAAAAAAAAAAAACAAAAAAAAAAAACAAGTGTCTGTTTAACTCAGCAACCCCAGTACATAATCTGCACTAATTATACGTCTCTCTGTAGTACAGGACAGTCACTGAGTGAAATCTTTGGGAAACTCCATTTCTGAATTATACTATACAATGCAGTTACATCTTTGTACAGTGGCCTTTCAATGTTAACAGAGATGATGTATTTCAAAATGGTTTATAAGTTGTAAAATGTGATAAGCATTATTTTGTGTAGATTAATTATAACTATATCTATGGTTTCTTTTCATGGTAAGTCGAGAACTGTTCTCACATGAATCAAACCATTAATTCCTGATGGTGGTTAATTATTATTGAACATATTTTTCTTCACAGGAGCCGTCATTTAAAGTGTGCTTGCCAACTAGCTTGTTTATCATAACATCCCAGGCCCTTTCAAATTCTCATTTACATCGCTTCATGTTTATCAATCCTGTAAATTTGTATTATCAGCACATTTAACTCCTGGGCTATTTTGCAGATTGTATCCAGAAGATTTGAATCATCATGTGCAGAATTTCTCACATCTGTCGTTTCCATTTTGCTTCCATTTGTTTCCTTCAGCCTCTCATTACTTCATGTTTGAATAATTGCCACAGATTTCATACTATTCCTGCCACAGAGTGTTTTCCCTCTAGGACATTACATTCAGTTACTCCCTTATTACCATACTACCAGGTGATGCATTTTTTTTCTTTCTACCTTCTTAAAACAGTTTTCTCAATTATGATTTTTCTGCACTTTAAAATTTTCTTATTAGAGCCACACTTTTTCAGTTTTACTGCTTATACATTCATCTATTTTTTTTTCAAAAACTGAGTAAAATTTATTTGTTTGGAATATTTATCTAAAGGAACATAAAGAAAAAATTTTTGTAATATGAATTTTTTGTTGCAAACTGTAGAAATATATTTCAGCTCAGCTTTGAAATTTTATTGCAAATCACTGATTATAAAACTCTTGAGAACAAAGGTATATCACAGTTCTTTACCAATTTCAACAACAAAATAGTCTATTCTTAGATAGTAAATATTGATTGAAAGCCTATTCTCTTGTAAGCCTATTTGAGTCTCTAAGTGATGTTAAATAAGAATCCTTAACTAACTTGATCATGTGGATTCTTGATTAATCATTTGACACTAGAAAAATATTCAAATGTGCCTTCTTCTTTACTTTTCCTCATAAAGGTGGTTTGTGCCTCCAGGCATGATTTCTGTTAGATGAACAGCTGGATATTGTGTAGGGGGTCGGTCAGTTCTCTGAGTGATTAAATTAGTCACCAAAGAGAAACAGCTCAAAGTAATGAGTTACAGTGATAATCATGTCACTCTGGGGAAAATAAGAAATCCTAAAGGAAAAGTTTTTAAACTTTCATTCGTATCATAAAGATAAAATTTTAGTCCCAATTACTGGGAAAAACAATATAATAATAATAATAATAATAATAATAATAATAATAATAATAATAATAATAATTGTCACTATTTATATTTTATTTGTTGATTCCATATTATAGCATAAAAGAGATACCTTGAAATGTTTGTCATTTATTCTATCACTCATAAAATTAATCCAGACAGTTTTTCTGTTTCTTGGACTAATCTTTGCTTATTAAACAAGATATGTCATGAAATACAATAAAATGATATATCATATTGCAAACAAAATTGTTCAAATAAAGTACATGAACAAAACTTTAAAATTTTTGTTTATATTCATATTGTGTTTATATTTTACCTCAACTTATGCGCTCCCTAATCCATATATTTGAGATTCTAACTTACTAACTAATAATTAATAAACAATCATTTTCTTTTTAGCAAATTCAAGGAGCAAGCAATGGCTTTAAAATTGCCAATATGAACATTGTATATATGCATGTAAATAAAGAAAATGCAATAAAACATCACTTCAAAAGTAAGTGAAGTTTTTTTTTACATGAAGCCAATGTAAATGTGTATAGACAAAATGCAGTCTTTACCTTGTTTTTCAGTCTTGCTCTGTTTATTTTAACTATGGAACAGATTTACTGAGAAATAGAACTTCAATTCTAAAAAAGGCTGGTTGATGCAAAGCCCAGTTATTAATCCTGTTGTTCTGAAAGATACTGTTTATAATACAAATACCCTTACAGACTCTCACCATAGCTGTAGTAAAGCTAGAGACCCAGTATATATATGTTATTTTACTCTCCATCCCAAGGATGCCCCTTCCCTCCCCTCCTCCCAGTCCCTCCCACTTCTTCTACTTCTCCTTCCCCTCTCCTCTTCCCCTCAGAAAAAGGTGAGACTCCCTGTCAGCGATCTTCCCCAGTACATCAGTTCACTCAGGACTGTGCATATCTTCATACCCTGAGGCCAGGCAAAGCATCCGTGCCAGTGGAAGTGATCCGAAAGCAAGCAATGCAGTCCATATTAGAAACACCCTTACCTCTGTGGCCCACATGAAGACCAAGCCACCCGTCAACTACATGTGTGCAGGGGGCCTAGGTCCAGACCATGCATTCTCCTTAGCTGCTATCTCAGTCTTTGAAAGCCCGTATGAGACTGCGCTAATTGTATCTGTTGGTCTTTTTGCAAGGTTTTTGTTCCACCCAGGTCCTTCCATCTGTACCCCAGCATTTCCTCTCAGGTTCCTCAGAGTCCCGCCTCATGGTTAGATGCAAGTCCCAGTATCTGTCTCTATCAATTTGCTGTTGCCTGGAGCCGCTTAAGATTCCCTTATGTGTTCTAGGGTTTTCCCCACTTTTTCTTCTAACCGATTTAATGTGTCTGGCTTTATGTTGAGGTCTTTGATCCACGTGGGTTTTAGTTTTGTGCAGGGTGATACATATGGATCTATTTGCATTTTTCTACATGTAGACATCTAGTTAGACCAGCACCATTTGTTGAAGATGCTGTATTTTTTTCCACTGTATGGTTTTGGCATCTTTGTCAAAGATCAGGTGTCCATAGATGTGTGGGTTTATTTCTGGGTCTTCTGTTCGGTTCCATTGATCCACCATTCTGTTTCTATGCCAGTACCATGCAGTTTTTATAACTGTTGCTCTATAGTACAACTTAAGAACAGGGATGGAGATACCTCCAGACGATCTTTTATTGTAGAGGATTGTTTTAGCAATACTGGGTTTCTTGTTATTCCATATGAAGTTGAGAATTTTTCTTTCAAGGTCTGTAAAGAATTGTGTTGGTAAAAAAAAACAACTTCCTGAACAGAACACCAACAGCACAGGCTCTAAGAGAAACAATCAATAAATGGGACCTCATGAAACTCAAAAGCTTCTGTAAAGCAAAGGATACCTTCATCAAAACAAAATGACTGCCACAGATTGGGAAAAAAATCTTCACCAACCCTTTATCTGACAGAGGGCTAATATCCAGTATATATAAAGAACTCAAGAAGCTGAAATGCAGCAAACTAAATAATCCAATTAAAAAATGGCGAACAGAGCTAAGCAGAGAACTCTCTGTAGAGGAATATCGAATGGCAGAGAAACACTTAAAGAAATGTTCAACGTCATTAGCCATTAGAAAAATGAAAATCAAAACGACCCTGAGATTTTGCCTTACACCCTTCAAAATGGCCAAGATGAAAAACTCAAGGGACAACACATGCTGGAGAGGTTGTGGAGAAAGGGGAACACTTCTCCACTGCTGGTGGGAATGTAAACTTGTACAACCACTCTGGAAATCAATCTGGCACTTTCTCAGACAACAAGGAATAGCGTTTCCTCAAGATCCAGCCATACCACTCCTAGGCATATATCCAAAAGAGGCTCAAGTACACAATAAGGACATTTGCTCAACCATGTTTGTAGCAGCTTTATCTGTAATAGCCAGAAGCTGGAAACAACCCAGATACCCCTCAACTGAAGAATGGATACAGAAATTGTGGTACATCTACACAATGGAATATTACTCAGCAATGAAAAATAAGGAAAACATAAAATTTGCAGGTAAATGGTGGGAACTGGAAAGGATCATCCTGAGTGAGCTATCCCAGAAGCAAAAAGACACACATGGTATATATTCACTCATATAGGCATATAACATACGACAAACCTACTAAAATCTGTACACCTAAAGAAACTAAGCAAGAGGGCGTACCCTGACTAAAATGTTCAATCCCCATCACGAAAGGAAAAAAGGATTGACATCAGAAAAAGAAGCAAACAGGAAACAAGTTAGGAACCTGCCACAAAGGGCCTCTGAAAGGCTCTGCCCTGCAGACTATCAAAGCAGATGATGAGACTTATGGCCAACTGTTGGGCAGAGTGCATGGAATCTTAGGTAAGCAGTGGGAAACAGTAAGATCTGGAGAGGACAGGAACCCCACAAGGAGAGCAACAGAACCAGAAAATTTGAACACAGGGGTCTTCCCAGAGACTCATACTCCAACCAAATACCAGGCATGGAGATAACCTAGGACCCCTGCACAGATGTACCTCATGGCAGTTTAGTGTCCAAGTGGGTTCCATAGTAATGGGAAGAGGGACTGCCTCTGACATGAACTGAGTGGCCTGCTCTTTAATTACCTCCCCCTGAGGGGGGAGCAGCATTACCAGGACACAGAAGACAATGCAGCCACACCTGATGTGATCTGATAGACTAAGATCAGAAGGAAGGAAAGGAGGACCTCCCTTATCAGTAGACTTGGGCAGGGGTATGCATGAAGAAGGAGGAGCGAAGGTGGGATTGGGAGGGGAGGAGTGGGGCTTATGGGGGGATACAAAGTGAATAAATTGTAATTAATAAAATTAAATTAAAAAAAGAGATCTACATGGAAAACCAAAGATTCCCTTATGTTAAGATCGGACTAGCATGGTGCTAATTGCAGAAACTTAATTGGCTTTATCTTTAGTGTTCAATTCATTTCAGAATGCAATTTCTTAAGATCCTATATATATATATTACATTATTTAACATATATGTTAAATATGTTAACATATTTAACATTTCACAATCTCTTTTCATTCATTGTAATTAGATTAAGCAAGTGGGTACTACCAATAAAACCCATTTCCAAACTTATCAGTATCTATGCACAAGTTTTTCCTTCACTGACATATACCCTCCATACGGTTCTTATCGGTCTCTGACATTTAATCTCCAGAGAATGATTACAGAGCATAAATTACCTTTTAATTAAATATTATTCAAACTTGTAGCCTTATCTTCACCAAGAAATCCCTAGGCAAATTGAAAGCATTAAAGGAGAAACCCGCATGGGACCAAGAGAAGCACTGCTGACCGATGGGGCAAACGCACATAATGAAGCAATTAACTTAATGAAAGCAAGGGCTCTGCCTTCATCCAGATGTTAACCATTAGTAATGTGCATGTTCCACCAAGACAGAAAGAATTAGGTCTGAGAAGACTGTTCCTGACTCTCTCATAGATTGTTTGCATTTGTCTTGGTTAACTAGGCAGTTTTCTTGTTCTGTTAACTTGATGAAATTTTCTTTCTAATAAGGTTCTACTTTCTGAATATATATGCATTCCAAAAGACATGGCCACGTGGAGACCATGTATTCAAAAATATTAATCTATGGGAGAATATTTTTTTCTTTTGTATAGTAGCATTATTTAATTTTTATTAATTCATGTTTATTCACTTTGTATCCTCATTGTAGCCCTATCCCTCATTCCCTCTCAATACCATCCTTCCTACCGCTTCTCCTCCCATGACCTTCACCAAGCCCACTGATAAGGGATTTCCTCCTCCCCTTCCCTCTGACCTTAGCCTACCAGGCTCATCAGGAATAGCTGCATTGTCTTCTTCTGTGTCTTGGAAAGGCTGCTCCCTCTCAGGAGGAGGTGATCAAAGAGCTTGCCACTGAGTTCATGTCAGAGGCAGTCCCTGTTCCCCTTCCTAAAGAAGCCACTTAGAGACTGAGAGGCCATGGAATGCATTTGTGCAAAGGTTCTAGTTATCTCCACGGATGGTCCTTGGTTGGAGTACCAGTCTCAGAAAAGACACCTGTGCCCAGAATTTTTGGTTCTGTTGCTCTCTTTGTGGAGCCCCTATTCTCTTCAGGTCTTTATATATCCCCCTTATTTCATAAGGTTCCCTGCACTCTGCCCAAAGTTTGGTTATGAGTCTCAGCATCTGCCTTCATACACTGCTGGATAGTCTTTTAGAGGCTCTTTGTGGTAGACTCTTGTCCTGTTCCTTGTTTTCTCCCTCTTCTGATGTCCTTCCCATTTGCTTTTTGAGTGAGGATTGGTCATTTTACCCATGATCCTTCTTCTTGTTTAGCTTGTTTAGAGGTGTACAGATTTTAGTATATTTATCCTATATTGTGTCTTATAACCACTTATAAGTGAGTTTATACCTTGTGTATCTTTCTGCTCCTGAGATACCTCACTCAGGATGACCATTTCTATTTCCCACCATTTGCCTGCAAATTTCATAATTTCCTTGTTTTTAATTGATTGTATTCCATTGTGTAAATCTACCACAATTTCTGTATCCATTCCTTTGTTGAGGGACATCTGTGTTATTTCCAGTTTCTGGCTATTACGAATAAAGCTGCTATGAACATTGTTAAGCAAATGTCCTTCTTGGCCACAGAGGAGAGCTTTGCAGCCAGTCCTGAAGATACCTGATAAAACAGGATCAGATGAATGGTGTGGAGGTCCCCCTTGGGACTTGGCAAGGGGCAGGGTGGAGATGAGGGAGGGAGGGAGGGACTGGGAGGGAATGAGGGATCGGGACACGGCAGGGATACAGAGTTAATAAAATGTAACTGATAAGAAAAAAAATAAAATTCAAAAAAAATAAATTTAAAAAAAAGAAAGAAACTAAGCAAGAGAGAGGACCCTAACTAAAACGGTCAATCCCCATCCTGAAAGGCAAAGAGGATAGACATCAGAAGAAGAAGAAAACAGGAAACAACCTAGGAACCTTCTACAGAGGGCTTCTGAAAGCCAGAAGAAGAAAACAGGAAACAAACAAGAAACCTACCACAGAGGGCCTCTGAAAGCCTCTGCCCTGCA
>NW_026594428.1:1009051-1017137 GCF_907164565.1 Psammomys obesus | reverse complement strand
GAACACAGGGAACTTCCCAGAAACTCATACTCCAACCAAGGACTATTTATGGAGATAACCTAGAACCCCTGCACAGATGTAGCGCATGGCAGTTCAGTGTCCAAGTGGGTTACATAGTAATGGGAAGAGGGACTGCCTCTGACATAATCTGATTGGCCTGCTCTTTGATCACCTCCCCCTGAGGGGGGAGCAGCCTTACCAGGCCACAGTAGAGGACAGTGCAGCCACTTTTGATGAGGGACTGGGAGGGAATGAGGGATCGGGACACAACTGGGATACAGAGTTAATAAAATGTAACTGATAAGAAAAAAATAAAATTAAAAAGAATAAAATACAAAAAAAAGGGAATATTTTTGACATATGCCTAGAAGTGGTATAGCTGAATCTTGAGGTAGAATTATTCTGAGTTGTCTGAGAAAGCAACAGACTGATTTCCAACCTGGTTATAAAACTTTACATTCTCACTAGCAATGGAGTAGGCTTCTCCTTTCTCCACATCATCTCCAGCATGTGTTGTCATTTGAATTTTTGATATAGCAGTTCTGATGGTGTAAGTTGAAATCTAAGGGTTGTTTTGATTTGCATTTCCCTGATGATTAAGGATGTTGAGCATTTCATTAAGTGTTTCTCTGACATTCCATAATCTTCTATTGAGAATTCTCTGTTTAGCTCTATACTGCATTTTTTAATTGGAATACTTGATTTGTTGCTGTTTAACTTCTTCAGTACTTTACATTTTCTGGATATTAGCACTCTGTCAGATATAGGGTTGGCGAAGATCCTTTCCCAGTCTCTAGGCTGTCATTTTGTTCTGATGACAGTGTCCTTTGCTTCACAGAAGCTTTTCAATTTCATGAGGTCCCATTTATTGATTGTTGCTCTTCGAGCCTGTGCTGTTGGTGTTCTGTTCAGGAAGTTGTATCGTGTGTCAAAGAGGTCAAGTCTCTTCCCCATGTTTCCTTCAAATATGTTTCAGTGTCTTGTTTTATGTTGAGGTCTTTGATCCACTTGGACTTAAGTTTTGTGCATTGTGATAAATATGGATCTATTTACCAAAATTCAATCAAGATTAGATAAATATGTTAAATATTCTTATATCCCCAAAGGAATTAGAAACAGTCATCAAAAGTCTCCCTTCAAAAAAAAAAAAAAAAAAAAAAAAAAGCCCAGGTCCAGATGGTTTCAGCACAGAATTCTACCAGACCTTCAAAGAAAAACTAAGCTCAATTCTCTTCAAACTATTCCACAAGTAGAAAAGAAGGAGCATTACCAAACTCATTCTATGAAGCCACAGTCTCCATGATACCTAAATCATGCAAACACTCAAAATAGGAGAACTTCAGACTTTTCTTTCTTTTGCACATTGATTCAAAAATACTCAATAAAATACTTGCAATTCGAATCCATAAACACATAAAAGATTTCATGTAGTCCATGGAAGTTCAGTGTCCAAGTGGGTTCCATACTAATGGGAACAGGGACTGCTTCTGACATGAACTGATTAGCCTGCTCTTTGATCACCTCCCTCTGAGGGGGGAGTAGCCTTACTAGGCCACAGAGGAAGACAATGCAGCCACTCCTGATGAGACCTAACAGACTAGGATCAGAAGGAAGAAAAAGAAACCTTCCCTTACTAGTGGACTTGGAGAGAGGAGTGTGTGGAGGAGGGAGAGGAAAGGAGGAATTGGGAGGGAAGGAGGGAGGGAACTAGAGGCGGGATACAAAGTAAATAAATTATAATTAAAAAAGATATCATTCACTATGACAAAGTAGGCTTCTTTTCGGTATGCAAGGGTGGTTCAATATATGGAAATCCGTCAATGTAATCCACCATATAAACAAACTGAAGGAGAAAAACCACATGATCATCTCCTTAGGTGAGTAAAAAGCATTTGACAAAATCCAACACCCATTCATGTTTAAAGTCTTGGAAAGATCAGGGATACAAGGTACATACCTAAAGATAGTAAAGGCAATATACATCTATAGCCAACATCAAACTCAATGGAGAGAAATTTAAATCAATCCCACTGAAATCAGGGACAAGGCAAAGCTTCTCACTCTCTCCATAACCCTTTAACATAGTACTTGAAGTCCTTGCTAGAGCAATAAGACAATTAAAGGAGATCAAGGGGATTCTGTTAGGAAAGGAAGAAATCAAAGTATCACTATTTGCAGATAATATGATAGTATATATGAGTGATCCCAAAAGTTTAACCAGAGAGCTCCTTCAGCTGATAAATACCTTCAGCCAAGTGGCTGGATACAAAATCAAGTCAAAGAAATTAGAAGCCCTCCTTTATACAAAAGACAAACTGGCTAAGAAAGAAATTAGGGAAACAACATTTTCATTTCTTCACTAACCAAGATGTCATTGATTAGAGAGTTGTTTAGTTTCCATGTGTATGTAGGCTTTTTCTTATTTCTTTTATTGAGTTACAGTTTTAGGCTGTGATGGTTGATAGGACTTAAGGGATTATTTCAATCTTCTTGTATCTGTTGAGGCTTGCTTGATGACCAAATATATAATCAAAATTTTAGAAGGTCCCATGAGGTACTGAAAAGAAGTTATACTTTTTTGAGTTTGAGTAAAAAGTTCTGTAGACATTGATTAGGCCCTTTTGATTTAGAACCTCTGTAAGTGCCCTTATTTCCCTATTTAACTTCTGTCTAGATTATCTGTCCTTTGGTGAGAGTGGAGTGTTGAAGTCTCCCACTATTATGATGTTGGGATCGATATGTGATTTAAGTTTTAATAATGTTTCATTTACAGTTGCTGCTGATCGTTTATTTGGGGCATATTTTACTCGATATTAGGGTAGCTACCCCAGCTTGTTTTCTTGGTCTATTTGCTTGAAAAAACATTTTTCCAGCCCTTTACTCTGAGGTAGTGTTTATCTTTTCTAGAAAGGTATGCTTTTTGGATGCAGCAGAATGTTGGATCCTGTTTCTGCAAACTTCTGTTAGTCTGTGTCTTTTTATTGGAGAGTTAACATCTGTTGATGTTGATAGATAATTGTGACCAATGAATGTTAGTTCCTTTTATTATGGAATTGGTGGTGTTACTGTGTTTCTATGCTTGTTTTTTTTTTTTTTTTTTGTTTGTTTTTTGTTTTTTTTTTCTTTTGTTTTGAAATTGTCTATATTCTGTGTTTTCTTGGGGGTACTTGATTCCATTGGATTGGAGTTTCCTTTTAGTATCTTTTGTAAAGCTGGGTTGCTATGTAGATATTGTTTAAGTTTAGATTTGTCATGGAATATTTTGTTTTCTCCATCTATGTTGATTGTAATATTTGCTGGATAAAGTCGTCTGGTTGCTATTGTGGTCTCTTAAAATCCTCATGACATCAGCCCAGGCCCTTCTGGCTTTCATAGTTTCTGTTGAGAAGTCTACTGTGATCCTGACAGTTCTATCTTTATCTCTTGCTGCTTTTAATAATGTTTCTTTGTTCTGTAGATTTAGTGTTTTGACTGTTATTTGATATGAGGATTTTTTTTCTGGTCTAGTCTATTTGGTGTTCTGTAGGCCTCTTTTGTGTTTATTCACATCTCTTTCTTTATGGTGAGAAAATTTTCTTCTAAGATTTTCTTGAAAACATTTTCTGGACCTTGGAACTTGAAATCTTCTTATTCGCCTATTCCTATTATTCTTAGACTTTGTCTTTTCAGGGCGTCCTTGATTTCTTGGATGTGTTGTGTTTGGGACTCTTCCAATTTTCCTTGTTCTTTGAGGGATTTATCAATTGCTGCAATTGTATCTTCAGAGATTTAGATTGTCTCTTCTATCTCTTATATAGTCTTTTGGTGATGCTTACCTTTGTGATTCCTGATCTTTTCTCTAAGTTTTCCAGCTCCAGAGTTTTCTCTGTTTTTGTTTTCTTTTTTGATTCTACTTCTGTTTTCATACCTTCCACCATTTCCTTCATCTATTTGAATGTGGTGTCCTGCTTTTCAATGATGGCTTCTATTTTGTTGTTATTGTTCATTTCCTCTCTATATGCCACTGCTTGTGCTTCTACATGTGCCTCTATATTTGGCAGTGTTTGCCTGTATTTCTTTGAGAGCTTTTTTTCCTTTCCTCTTTCCTGCCTCTAATTACTAGATAAGCATAGAATTTAGATCATTTTCCTGTGTTTCCAATACCCATTGATTTTTTTGGGAAGCCATGATGTCCTGATTTTTTTTTTTTAATGTGTTCTCATGCCGACCTCTAGCCATCTGCTTATCTGTAACCTTTGCTGTTGTTCTTGGAGTCTGTTGCTCAGACTAGGTCTGTCTGTCTCTGGTGTCTAGAGTATTCTTCAGGAAGATAAGAGAGGTCCTCTAGTTCTAGAGTAGGTGTTCGTGTTTCAGGTATACCTAAGGGAGAAAGGTCTTAGGCTCATGTACACAAGCCTGGGCATGTGCATAGATGGTTGTCTTGAAGGGCTGTGTGCTAGAATATGTAGATGCCTCAAAGGGTAGAGCTTAAGTGCTGGAGGGAATGCTGGCACTATTCCCCGGAGCAATGCGCGCATGCAGGTGCCCTGAATACCTCAGTGGTCTGTAGGCCTGTCCTACTGTCCTCCTTGTATTCAGATCTGTCTGGGCTTCTGGAACAGTTTGCTTGGACTCCACTGGTAGACCCACAAAACAGGGGCTCTCCTCTAAGATTTGGGCCCACAGAGGCAAATGAAGGTGTAGGAGATCGTTCAGCTCACTGGTGTCCACTGTTTGGCAGCTGGGAAGGGAGACCCATATTTGGGATAGCTGCCTCTGCTGCCTCAGGCAGCAAGCATGGAGGCTTCTGCTTGGGATAGCTGCCTCTGCTGACTCAATCACCAATCAGGGAGGCTCCTGCTTGGGTTAGCTGCTTCTGCAGAGCAGCTGAAATCTGGGAGTGGGGGTTTCATACAACAGCCAACAGCAGCCATGGGCCTAGAAGGCCTGAATTGCAGCTGTCTCTGCTATGTCAAGTCTCTGAGCATGAAGGCTTGTGTTTGGGGCAAAGGGAAGTAAGGGGTGGGGGGTGAACATTTCCCACTCTCAGTCCCTGGAGATGTCCCCAGGTGACCTGGATCCAAACTATTCCAGCTCATGGCTTGTCCCCTCACTCCCAGGAAGTCTCAATGTCAATGTTCTGGCTTCAGCAACCCCTGGACTCACAAATTTTGGAGTTTCAGATCCTGTGCCCCTCAGATACAGTGCACGTTTAGTCACTGCTATCTTGGACCTCCCACAGGAGACTATTTCATATTCAAACTGCAGGAACAGTAATATCAAGTTTGTTCCCTTGATTAACAAATGCTTTTTCAAGTATTTAAAATTTTATCCATAATTTTAAATTTTATTATAGGTAAGAGAATGAAAGGATGATCAAATATTGAGGGATCAAAAATTACATTTTGTAGGATATATCAGCGTCCTTGGGCCAGAATAGTCAGGCAAGAATGCAGTTTAAGAAGAGGAAATAGGCAGATTTCAGGAGCCAACAGACCAGGGTCCAGAAGGATTTGCTGAGGTTGAAGCATCAACAAAGGACCTTGCACGAACTGGACCTAGGCCCCTTACAAAGATTTAGCAGATGGGCAGTTTAGGTCTCATGTGGATCCTCTAGTAAAGGATCACTTCCCCCTTGCAGGGCTTTCCTGCAAGGCCACAGGGGAAGAGGACATGCTCAGTCCTGAAGAAACTGGATGAACTGGGCTGGATTGGAAAGAGAGAAGGAAGGGAAAGGAAGGGAACAGGGAAGGAAGAATGCATAGGACTGGGAGGGGAGGGAGAAGGAGCTACAGCAAGGATGTAAAGTGAATAAAAATTAACAGCAATAATAATAATAATAACAATAATTAATAATAATAAAGAAATGCTATGACATGTCCATTTGAGTTATTTTTAGAAATAAATTTTATATTCAAAAGAAAGAAAGAAAAAAAAATTGAGTCATGACTGGTGTAAACATTGAGTTCAGGCCAGCCAAAGCTACATGATGAGACTCTCTCAAAAACTAATATTTGAGGAAGGTTTTATAAGTTTATTAAAAACCATCTCTAGAAGCATCATATTTTCATTTACAAGATAAATAATTATTTTTCTTATTAATATTCTCTATTTACTAGTTTATCATAACTAGAACTTTGACACTCAAGAGAGTATTTCCAGAAAATGAGAAAGAAGCAGAAATATTTCAATACCTATTCCAATTTAGCTCAGAAAATAAAACCTAACCATAAAGACTCACTACTATCTACAGAAATATTAACAGATATGAAGCATGCAATGTTTTACTTCTTTGTATTTAATAGATTTGAATATATTTAAGTTCATTTTGTGCTATTATATTTTGTCATAAGGACAATCTTTAAAATGAAAGTTCTGGGTGCCTGAATTATCCACCCACATATTCTTTTTGTTAGGCAATTTTTAAGTTTCAGTTTTGTGCTATTCAGAAAGAAATTATAGTTTTTCACCTCTTTTTCTCACCAAACCTGCCCCTAAGTCTAGTTTCCATGATCATTTCTTGCCAGCTGTCTTAAGTATCAAAAGAAACATCTTCAATAGTTACATGATTTGTAATGTCAACTTATGCAATCAAAGTGAAAGTTATAGATAAGGAAAAACTTTTCAAATATGGTATTGTAATAATCACAGTAAAAGCACAAATGGATTTTTCAATGTGTCAAAGCCTGTATCACTGATGATCACTGATGTATTGAGCGAAGACATAAAATAACATTATCATTTTTGAACTGATTCTCTACATGAAATACTACATTACTAAACTCAAAATACATTGCTTTGCCAATTATTAAAATGTATTTGCAACTTTTAATTATATAACATTTTTATAATATACATTTCATATGTTTTAAAGTATACTTAGTTTTAATTATCAAAAGGGAAAAAGTATTTAAAAAAGGACTTTTAAAAATTCTTTAATATTTTATAAAAACACTTTCATTAAAATATTATTTAAGGGCTGGAGAAATGGCTCAGTGGTTAAGAGCACTGCCTGCTCTTCCATTACCCTGGTTCAATTCCCAGCACCCACATGGCAGCTCACAACTGTCTGTAACTTCAGTTCCAGGGATTCTAATACCTTTGTACCAATGCACAGAAAATAAAAAATAAATAAATTAAATTGTAAAAAAAATATTATTTAATTTAGGTACATGTTCATAGTTTATAAATACAAGTTTGTTCATGTGTTTAGCTATAAATACACATATGCACTTATATCCACATATATAATTCTGTATGAATATATTTGCAGATTTTACTCTGTAAATTATACAAGGTAATGTCCGTGTTATAGCTTTTCATTGCTATTATAAAATACTAGAAATATTCAAGAATAAATGAAGTAAGATTCATTTTTTTTCTCACTGATTTAGAAGTTTCTGCATATGATCTGTTGACCAAATTGCTTTCAAGATTTTGGTATGAAAATATATGATTACAAGAACAAGTAGTAGAAGAAACTATTTACTTCATGGTGTCTTTTAAACAAATACAAGAAGAGAAGACAAGGAAAGATGATTCCCCACTGCTTCACATAATCTTTGTGAATCCATGTCTTGTAATAACCTAAATAATTCTATTTGGCTGCACATTTTAAAAGTTTCACCTACTTTGTGTTTGGGTGAAAAGTTCTATAGACATATATTAGGTCCATTTGATTTTAAGACCTTTGTTGTTTTTTTTTTTAATTTTTTATCAATTACACTTTATTCATTTTGTATCCCTCCATAAGCCCCTCCCTCCTCCCATCCCAATCGCACCCTCCCTCCCCTTTCTGCATGCATGCCACTCCCCAAGTCCACTGATAGGGGAGGTTCTCCTCTCCTTTCTGATCTTAGTCTATCAGTTCTCATCAAAAGTGGCTGCACTGTCCTCTACTGTGGCCTGGTAAGGCTGCTCCCCCCTCAGGGCAAGGTGATCAAAGAGCAGGCCAATCAGATTATGTCAGAGGCAGTCCCTCTTCCCATTACTATGTAACCCACTTGGACACTGAACTGCCATGGGCTACATCTGTACAGGGGTTCTAGGTTATTTCCATGAATAGTCCTTGGTTGGAGTATGAGTTTCTGGGAAGTTCCCTGTGTTC
>NW_026594428.1:978885-1006051 GCF_907164565.1 Psammomys obesus | reverse complement strand
TGCAGGGCAGAGGCTTTCAGAGGCCCTCTGTGGTAGGTTTCTTGTTTATTTCCTGTTTTCTTCTTCTGGCTTTCAGAAGCCCTCTGTAGAAGGTTCCTAGGTTGTTTCCTGTTTTCTTCTTCTTCTGATGTCTATCCTCTTTGCCTTTCAGGATGGGGATTGACCGTTTTAGTTAGGGTCCTCTCTCTTGCTTAGTTTCTTTCTTTTTTTTTTTAATTTATTTTTTTTTGAATTTTATTTTTTTCTTATCAGTTACATTTTATTAACTCTGTATCCCATCCGTGTTCCACTCCCTCATTCCCTCTCAGTCCCTCCCTCCCTCCCTCATCTCCACAATGCCCCTTGCCAAGTCCACTGATAGGGAGGAACTCCTCCCCATTCATCTGATCCTGTTTTATCAGGTATCTTCAGGACTGGCTGCAAAGCTCTCCTCTGTGGCCTAACAGGACTGCTCTTCTCTTGGGGGGTGGGGAGGCCAAAGAGCCAGTCATTGAGTTCCTGTTAGAAATAGTCCTTGCTTAGTTTCTTTAGATGCACAGATTTTAGTGGGCTTGTCCTGTGTTGTATGTCTTTGTAAGTGCCATTATTTCTCTATTTAGTTGCTGCCTCAATGAACTGTCCCCTGGTGAGAGTGGTGTGTTGAAGTCTCCCACTATTAAAATATTGGTATCGATGTGTGATTTAAACTTTAATAAAGTTTCTATCACAAATGCCTAACTTCGGACAGAGATCAGGGAGTCTCATGGAAGAGGGAGGGAGCCTAAGACCTAGAGGAGACGAGGGAGGGAGCTACAACTGGGATACAAAGAGAATAAATTGTAAATAATAATAATAATAAAAGAAAAAATAATAAACTACAGTTTTGCATGAGTGTTCTTCCTTCTAAAACTTTTGCCCAACATATGCCTTTTGTATCTGCATTATGACTTACAATTTAGTAATTTTATAGGATTCCTGACTGTGCAAATGAGTGGGTCTTTTGATTTTCTCTTGAGCTCTTTTCATTCACTTTTTTTTCTTGTTTTTGTCTAATTCAAATAGGTTAGTTTTTGTTTTAGTCTGGTTATATTTTATTATATTATAATTTATTATCTCTTTGAAACCTGTTGGTTTCCTAATGAGATATAGAAATGGGATAGATCCAGATAAGATGGGATGTTGATAGCAGATGAAAGGATTAGAGGGAAGGAAAACCATGATTAGGATACTTTGTGAGAAATATATTCTATTTTTATAAAAGGAAAAAAAATAAACCACAAAAGTTTTCCTAAAAGATTATATATATAATATATAATGTAATTATATATTATTTGTGTATGTGATAGTACATGATGTAGGGAAAATGGTATGATTTGGCATGTATATTGAGATCACTAGACAACTAAGTCTGTGAAATTGGGTTTGTGCTTCTCCTTACCTGGATTCCAGAGATTGGACTCAATTTTCTTAGATTTCTGAGGTAAAGGCTTCTATGAGTTAAACCTTTTCATGGGTCCATAGAATACATACTTTCTTTTTTATTTAAAATTTTATTTTTATATTAATTACAGTTTATTCACTTTGTATCCCAACTGTAGACCCCTCCCACATTTCCTTCCAATATCTCCCTCCCTCCTTCATCTCCTCCCATGTCCTTTTTCAAGTCCACTGATAGGGGAGGTTCTCCTCACCTTCCATCTGACCCTAGCCTATCATTTCTCATCTGGACTGGCAGCATTGTCTTCCTCTGTGACCTGGTATGGCTGCTCCCTACACATGGGGAGGTGATCAAAGAGCCAGACACTGAGTTCATGCAAGAGACAGTCCCTGTTTCCCTTACTAGGACACCCACTTGGAGACTGAGCTGCCATGGGCTAATTCTGTGCAGGGATTCTAGCTTATCTCCATGTATGATCTTTAGTTGGAGTTTCAGTCTCAGCAAAGACCCCTGGGCCCAGATTTCTTGATTCTGTTGTTCTCCTTGTTGAGCTCCTGTCCTCTCCAGGTCTTTCTAGCTCCTATTTATTTCATAAGATTCCCTTCACTCTGCCCAAAGTTTGGCTATGAGCCTTAGCATCTGTTTTTATATACTGTTTTGTAGATTCTTTCAGAGGCCCTCTGTGGTAGACTCCTGTCTTGTTTCCTGTTTTCTCTCTTTTCAGATGTCCATCCCATTTGCCTTTTTAAGTGAGTATTGATCAATCTAGCCTGCATCCCTCTTCTTGCTTAGCTTCTTTAGGTGTACAGATTTTAGTATGTTTATGCTATATTATATGTCTAATGTTCACTTATAAGTAAGTATATATTATGTGTGTCTTTCTACTTCTGGGATACCTCACTCAGAATGATCATTTCTAGGTCCCAACACTTGCCTGCAAATTTCATGATTTCCATGTATTTATTGCTGAGTAGCATTACGTTGTGTAAATGTACCACAATTTTTTAATCCATTTCTCAGTTTAGAGGCATCTGGCTTGTTTCCAGATTCTGTCTATTATAAATAAAGCTGCTACAAACACGGTTTAACAAAAGTTCTTGTTGTGTACTTGAGCATATTTTGGATATATGCTCAGGAGTGGTATAACTGGATCTTGAGGAAGCGCTATTCCTAATTGTCTGAGAAAGCACCAGATTAATATCTAAGTTGGTTGTACAAGTTTACATTCCCACCAGTAGTGGAGGAGGGTTCCCCTTTCTCCACATCCTCTCCAGAATGTATTGTCACTTGAGTTTTTAATCTTAGCCATTCTGATAGGTGTAAGGTGAAATTTCAGGGTCATTTTGATTTGTATTTCCCTGGAGAGTAAGGATGTTGAGCATTTATTTCAGTGGAATAGGGGAAGAGGATGAGGGGAAGAGAGAGGAAATTTGGGAGTAGGGGAAGTAGAGGGACAGGGCTACAATCTGGATATATGATGAATAAATAGTGGAGAAAAAATAGAAATTAAAATTTAAAAAAGGAAGTACAGTAACAACAACAAAAATTTTTACCATATAACCACACAAACAATATCAATGAAATCTTAGAAAAACTGATTTGTTTCATATCATTTTATAAATGGCTCTAGATAGTGGCTACAAACAAAGTAACTTTTATTTAAAAAAAGGAAGTGGGTTCTTTTTTAATTTCCAAATATTTAATTATAAAATAATGAAAACATTATTCAAGGTATATAGTACTTCATATTTGCCTTTCTTTGAGATTGATCACTTGTCTAGTAACTTTGAATCTTCAATGTCTGGTACGTATCTTCTAAGTTGCTTGTACTAGGGGGCTCAAATGTAACAAGACATTATCTTCTGTCACTGCTATTTTTTTTTTCTATTCAGCAGTAAACAAATCAGCTATCCAAGAAATAGTGTGAAATTATAACAAGCACATATAAAGTTTTTGGCACATTATGCACTAGAGAATAACCATTCCTGGAACTTAATGTTTCAGAATTCCACATGTATGGCAATTATATGTGCACCACAGCAAACATGAAAAATTCAAGTGGGTTTTGTTTCAGTGGCTAGAAAGAAAACTTCATACTCACACAGAATAGAGTTTTTGTCAGAAAGAGAAACTGCTTATTATCCTGCACAAAACTAAAGTTAAGTAGATCAAACCTCAATTTAAAAATATAGACACTAAACATGTCAGAAGAAAAAGTGGAGAAGAGCATTGAACTCACTGGCATAGGAGACAACTTCCTGAACAGAACACCATTATCACAGGCTCTAAGATCAACAACAATAAAATAGACTTCATGAAACCAAAAAGCTTCTGTAAAGAAAAGGACACTGTCCATCAGAACAAAACAACAGCCTACAGACTGGGAAAGGATCTTCACCAACCCTATATCTGACAGAGGGCTGATATCCAGAATATATGAAGAACTTAAGAAATTAAGGGGATTTCAGCTTTTCCTAAGTGAGGAATGTGACGCTGGCACTATTCACTATTCACAGGCGCTTTTAGCTGGTGCAGTGTGCATGTGAGGATTCCCTGACCCTCGCAGTGACAGCTCCGTCTGGGATCCAGGAATTGCTTTCCTGGAATTCACTGGTAGCCCCACAGAGCAGAGGCTTCAGTGTTGGGATCATTGTCCCAAGAATCCCTATGATGCCTACACTAGGAGTGTGGGTGGTAAGGGTCGGCTGTCTGGTGGTTTGCGTAGAGGGGCCCTGGATCTGGGGCTCTGCAAACACTCCCTTGAAGTCACACTTACTCTCTTGCATGACCAGTTGGAAAGCACGGGAGTTCCCCTTGCTCTCTACTATCCGATTTGATCGTGCTGGGGCAAATGCGGGTGTAAGTTAACAGTCAGCTCAGTGGTGCTGTAGCAGCAGGTCTTGGTGTCCACTTGCACTTTGTGCTGTGCTGGGCTCAGCCCGTGCTGGGACCCAGGCAGTGTGGTCTGTGGCAGACTCTGCAGGCCCCTTCTGTATCCTTCACTTCCACCAGGGAATGATTTTGGTGCTTAGTCCCGAGTAAGTGCTGGGGTTGGGATGGGTGGGGGAAGTGGGGCCTGAATCTCCCCTGCCCCAGATCCTGAGGTTCGGCCCAGGCACTGTGGTTTGTGCTGGAATCCACAGGCTGCCTTTCTGTCCTTCCATTCTGCCAGGGAAGGCTTATCCCTGGCAGCTGGTCCCGAGGGAGTACCAGAAAGGGCTGAGTTGGGTGTCCTCAGTCCCACATCCCGGGCCCAGGTATCTCTGCCTAAAGCCACCCAGAACACCACAATGTACACTCCCAAACCAGTGAACCTCTCTCATCTTCCTGAAAAACAGTCCAGAAACCAGAAAAAGATGGTCCTAGACTGAAGTACAGGCTCTAGAAACAAACAGTGAAGGTTACATATAAGCTGATGGCCAGAAGCCTACGTAAGAACACACCCAACAAAATCAGGACATCGTGGCTTTACTGGCAACCCCCCAAATCAATAGACACTTCAATTCACTAGATACGCAAAAGAACTACTTTAAAACTATTCTTTTCCAGGTATTAGAGGCTCATAAAGAGGAAATGAACAAATCTCTCAGAGAAATGACCACGCAATTTGAGGCACACAAAGAGGAAAGAGCAAAGCTCTCAAAGAAATAACCACACAAGTGGAGGCAAATAAAGAAGAAATGAACAAAGCTCTCAAAGAAATAGAGGCAAATTCAGCAAAACAAGTAGAGGTACAATTGGCGACATATTGAGAGGAAATGAACAACAACAACAAAAATAGAAGCTATCATTGAAAAGCAGGACGCCACATTCAAAAAGATGAAGGAAATGATGCAAGACATGAAAACAGAATAAGAATCAATAAAGAAAACACAAAATGAGAAAAACCTGAAGCTGAAGAACCTGGAGAAAAGATCAGGAACTACAAAGGTAAGAATCACCAACAGAATACAAGAGATGGAAAAGAGTATCTCAGGTGCCGAAGATACACATGCAGAAATTGATGCCTATCTCAAAGAAAAAATAAAATCAGAAAAGTTCCAAACACAAAACATCCAAGAAATCAAGGACACCATGAAAAGACAAAAATCTAAGAATAATAGGAGTAAATGAAAAAGAAGACATTGGGCTCCAAGGCCTGGAAAATATTTCTAAGAAAATCATATAATAAAATTTTCCCAATTTAAAGAAAGAGATGTCCATAAACATACAAGAGGCCTAAGAACACCAAATAGACTAGACCAGAAAAAAGTCTTCAGGTAACATCATTGTCAAAATACTGAACCTACAGAACAAAGAAAAAGAAATATTAAAAGCAGCAAGGGAAAAAGGCCAAGTAACATATGAAGGTAGACCTATCAGAAACATACCAAATTTCTCAACAGAAACTATGAAAGCCAGAAGGGCCTGGGCAGAAGTCATGCAGACCTTAAGGGACCACAGATGCCAACCCAGACTACTATACCCAGGGAAACTTTCAATCAACATAGACAGAGAATCCAAAATATTCCATGACTAAACCAAATTTATTCAATAACTACACATAACTCAGCCCTATAGAAGTTACTAGAAGGGAAATTCCAGCCCAATGAAAACAACTACACCCAAGGAAACACAGGACATAAACTAAACAACAACAACAACAAACAAAAAAAATCAAAAGAAAGCAAAGCAATGAAACACAGCAACACCTCCAACCCCACATCAAAAGAAAGTAACATTATTTGGTCACTAGTACCTATCAAAATCAATGGACTCAACTCTCCAATAAAAAAACACAGACTAACAGAATGGGTGCTGAAACAAGATCCAACATTCTGTTGCATCCAAGAAACACACCTAAGCAACAAAGATAAACACTACCACAGAGTGAAGGCTGGAAAAATGATTTTCAAGCAAATAGACCAAGAAAACAAGCTGGAGTAGCTATCTTAATGTCTAATAAAATAGTCTTTCAACCAAAATTAATCAAAAAAGAGGAGGAAGGGTACTACATTCTAATCAAAGGAAAAATCCACCAAGAAAACATCATCTGGAGACCATCCCTGATCTCAAGCTGTACTACAGAGAATTAGTAATAAAAACTGCAAGGTATTGGCATAGAAACAGAATGGTGGATCATTGGAACCAAATAGAAAACTGAGAAATAAACTCACACTTATGGATACTTGATTTTGACAAAGAAGTCAAAACTATTCAATGGAAAAAAGACAGCCTCTTCAACAAATGGTGCTAGTCCAACTGGATGTCTACATGCACAAAAATGAAATAGATCCATATTTATCACCCTGCACAAAACTAAAGTCCAAGTAGATCAAAGACCTCAACATAAAACCAGATACTCTAAATTGGTTAGAAGAAAAAGTGGGGAACAGCCTAGAACTCATTGGCACAGGAGACAACTTCTTGAAAAGAACACCAACAGCACAGGCTCTAAGATCAACAATCAATAAATGGGACTTCATGAAACTGAAAAGCTTTTGTAAAGCAAAAGACACTGTCGTCAGAACAAAACGAGAGTGTTTGTCTCTTTTTTGCTTAACATAACGTTAATAATGACATGTTAAGGTTTAAATTCTAAGTTTAGGCACATGTATTTTCCTTTTGCCTGACCATGTACATGGAACTCACACTTGCAGGAAAATGAGTTGTATGATGGCCAGGTGTGGTGGTACATGACTGTATTTCCATTACTCAGGAGGCAGAGGTGGGCAAGTCTCTGTCAGTTTGATGGTATCCTGGTATACCTAGTGGGTTACAGGACAGCCAGAGCTGCACAGTAGAGACCTAATCTCTTCAAATCCCAACGAACAGGCAAACCAAGCATCAAAACTAAACAAAATAAAACAAAGAGTGACACCATCATTACTTGTAATTTATAAATGCACAAACTTCATGAACAAATCATGTATATGTGGGTACATTCAAAAGCACAGGTATCATCTCCAATAAAGTTTTAGGAATTTTCCTATTTATTATAAAGAAAAACATAGAAAAATCACTTAACTTTGACATACTGTGTGATTAAATTTATAACTGCATTACAAAGATACCTTTTAATGTCTGCTATTTAAAATTAGCTCTTAAAAAAGCCTTGACAATGTCAAGTTTTCATACCTTCATATGTCTCTTCTTGAAAGGGTCTCACTCACTGAAAAGAATGATCTCATCCCTTTTACTGATTTTATAGCTGACTATAATTCCTTGAGGATAAAAAAAAAGTTAACATTTTTTTTATAATCCATATGAAATATGTTACTTTTCCTTTACCATTAATATAAGAAATAGCTCTTTAAGTCAGGAAAGATAATAATTTTTCACTAATCTCTGTAGGAGTACCAAGTAAGATCAACAAAGAACACTATGTTTCATTTTACACTGGAGACCCTTGAAAGGTGTATATTTAAATGTTCATCTTTTGCAAGTAAATCATCCATTACTGCTGAGGACAATTCCAAGGTGCTCACATAAGATTTACTGCTGCTGCCTCTGCCCTTGTTAAGAGGTCAAAGCAAATACATAGCATATATTTAAAAGGACACACATTTAGTTTGAAATTTTAAAGAAATGATATATTACATTATGTAATCATGACATAAAGATAGTTTTGTTGTACACCCTTGCCAGGCCACGAAGGAAGACGATGCAGCCAGCCCTGATGAGACAGGATAAATTTGAGTCAGACAGAAGGGGAGGAGGACCTCCCCTATCAGGGGACTAGGGAAGGAGCATAGGGAGAGAAAAGGGAGGGAGGGTGGGAGATGAGGACGGGATACAGCCAGGGTACAAAGTGAATAAATTGTAATAAATAATAATAATTAATTAATTAAAAAACAGAATAAAAATTGTATTTAAAGGAGTTTTGCTTTTACAGAATTATCAAAGTTTCTTTCTTATGGTTATAATTAATTGTGTCATTCAGGTTAACATTTTTTATTGTTACAACGCAATTTGGATTTGCATTGTACAACATATGTTATCAATTGAGTTAACTTTAGAATTCAAAGACAACTTGTGTTTGCACATTCATAGATCTCATATTTAACTTTGACAATATTAATTGAGTTCATACATTGTTTGGTATAAAGCTATTTTTCATTCCCTTTCCTGTAGATGCATAGTTTTCCAAATACTGGTTTTGAAAGAAACCGTCTATTTCACTATCATGTGTTCTCAGATTCTTGGTTGAAATCATTTGACTGTGTAATTGTGCATTTAATGTTTGGCTTTCTGTTCTGTATAATTAATTGTCCTAAGAGAAGAGACTTGAAAATTTGAGTACCTAGGAGTGGTATAATGATGACCCATTCAGGAAATCTTATTGTATAGCATGGGAAGTGATTGAAATAAATATAAATCTTTAAAAACAAAAAGCAAGATCACACTACATTTTGATTCCAGCATTGTTGCCTTGAAGAGTCAGCTTGATGGTCATGGATCCAAAAGTGTAAAGGAAGCACACATTGGGCTTGATGGGATTAAACAAAACACAAAAGATAAAGAACACAAAATTGATTGCTTAAGGAAGGAGAAGTAAAACTGGGATCAAGTAGGACAATATATATATATATTACACATTGTAAGGTAGTCTCAGAGAACTAGTAATAAAACAAATTTAAAAATAGCTGCCATTTTTAAAATTCATTTTTCTTTCCTCATGTGGGGTACAAGTGATTGAGGAATCTCAAAATTCAGTTGTCTCCATGTTTACTTCCAGGCCCCAAGACATTTCTTACTACACTCTAATCGGCATTTCTTTGTTACACTGCATTGAGAAATGTTTGCTGTGATCACTCTAATCATCTCACTTACCTAACTTGTTAGATTTCATATAACAAGTTAGGTAACATGTGATTACCACTGTAGATTTTTGAAATTATACTTTCAGTTAAACCAAATATCTATCATACACAATTCAAGAAAGAAACTCTACATAGTTTTCTTACAATTTCATAAAAATCAGCTCATACTCTCTTGGCTGCATGCACATGAATAGAACATCATGGTGCTAAGTGTATGGTAGAGGAAAAATGTCACATTATGACATATGGAAAGACAATGCAGGAAGAAACCTGGAGAAGACAGAAACCTTCAGAACACAACTGGAATGGCCTACAACCTCTAACTACGCCACTTGTGTACCTTTTGAGAGCTTTTAGATTAGAGACAATAAGTAGAAACAATCTTTAACATGTGAACTTTAGAGGACATCTTACATGTCAATGGTAACAACCTTATTCACTTTGTATCTCTCCATAAACCCTTCCCTCCTCCCCTCCCAATCCCACTTCCCTCCCATTCTTCACACATGTCCCTCTCCATGACCACTGATAGGGGAGGTCCACTTCTCCTTCCTTCTGATCTTTGTCTAACAGATCTCATCAGGAGTGGCTGTATTGTCATCTTCTGTGGCCTGGTAAGGCTGTTCTCCCCTCAAGGGAGGTGATCAAAGAGCAGGCCAATCAGTTCATGCCAGAAGCAGTCCCTCTTCCCATTACTATGGAAGCTACATGGACACTAAACTGCCATGGGCTACATCTGTGCAGGGGATCTAGGTTATCTCCATGCATGATACTTGGTTGCAGTATGAGTCTCTGGAAAGACCCCTGTGTTCAAATTTTCTGGTTCTGTTGCTCTCCTTGTGGAGTTCTTGACCTCACCAGATCTTACTAATTCCCACTTCTTTCATAAGATTCCATGCACTCTGCCCAACAGTTGGCCATAAGTCTCAGCATCTGCTTTGATAGTCTGCAGGGCAGAGCCTTTCAGAGGCCCTCTGTGGCAGGTTACTAACTTGTTTCCTGTTTTCTTCTTCTCCTGATGTCCATCCTCTTTTCCTTTCAGGATGGGGATTGAACATTTTAGTCAGGGTAAGCCCTCTTGATTAGTTTCTTTAGATGTACAGATTTTAGTAGGTTTGTCGTATGTTATATGCCTATATGAGTGAATATATACCATGTGTGTCTTTCTGCTTCTGGGATAGCTCACTCAGGATGATCCTTTCCAGTTCCCACCATTTACCTGCAAATTTTATGTTTTCCTTATTTTTCATTGCTGAGTAAAATTCCATTGTGTAGATGTACCACAATTTCTGTATCCATTCTTCAGTTGAGGGGCATCTGGGTTGTTTCCAGCTTCTGGCTATTACAGATAAAGCTGCTACAAACATGGTTGAGCAAATGTCCTTATTGTGTACTTGAGCCTCTTTTGGATATATGCCCAGGAGTGGTATGGCTGGATCTTGAGGAAGCGCTATTCCTAGTTGTCTGAGAAAGTGCCAGATTGATTTCCAGAGTGGCTGTACAAGCTTACATTCCCACCAGCAGTGGAGGAGGGTTCCCCTTTCTCCACAACTGTGTTTTGAACTGTATGTGGCACTCATAAGAATAACAGAAGTAGAACAAAATACATGAACATTAGAGAGTACATTAAAATTTTTCATATTTTTATACTGTGCATGTATGCTCTACTGAGATTAAAATTTGTGATTAGATTGCACTTCTATCTTCTTAGATTTCTTAAGTTTCAATGTCTACCTGTCATCTTCCTTGGCAGTGATAGCATTATAGGTGCACAATTCTTCATATGGCTTTTTAGCAGGGATTCTGGGGGTCATACTTGGGTAGAGGCTTGCCCATTTTGTAATTTGTTAAGAATATTCTAGCAAATAAATATGAGTATATTTTGTGTGCACACATCCACAAGCACAGACACACATCACACAAATATGAACATTTGTATATTTGTATCAAATTAGTATTGATTTGATACAAATTGAAATTTGTATCAAAAATAGTAGAACACACTAATTGTTTTTAAAATTTTTTATTTTTTATATTAATTACAGTTTATTCACTATGTATCCCAGACATAGGTCCCTCCATTGCCCCCTCCCAACTCCACTCTCCTTCCCTCATCTCCTCCAATGCCCCTCCCAAGACCATTGATAGGGGAGGTCCTCTTCCCTTTCCATCTGACCATAGTTTAACAGGTCTCATCAGAACTGGCTGCATTGTCTTCCTCTGTGGCCTGATAAGGCTGCTCCCATCTCAGCGGAAGGTGATCAAAGAGCCAGCCACTGAGTTCATGTAAAAGATTGTCACTGTTCCCCTTTCTAGGGCACCCACTTGAAGACTGAGCTGCCATGGGTTACATCTGTGCAGGAGTTTTAGGTTATATCCATGCATGGTCCTTGGTTGGAATATCAGCCTCAGCAGAGACCCTGGGCCCAGATTATTTGGTTTTGTTGCTCTCCTTGTGGAGCACGAGTTCTTACTAATTAAAAGGACTGGAGTCCCTTCCAGGTCTTACTAATTGTTAATTCAACTTTTTTTTTTTGTAATTGACCAAAAGGGGAGGATAATTTCTATCATGAGAACTATGTCTCATCTGTACAGACTATATGTACAATTTTTGCTAAACAGTATCAGCCTTAAGGGTATGTCTATCTCAACCCATTCACAAATACTTTGAATTCTTTAGTCTGAATTCATTCTAGTTACTTCTGAAATAGCTATATCTATCAGAGTGTACATATTAAATCTCATACTGTAATGGAATTTTGTCTCTTCAGTCTTCAAACAAAAGTAATTCATGTTTTCCAGTACTTGTTTGTTTTCTTTTTGTAAATTCATTTTTCTTTAGTAATCACATTTTATGATATATTGATAATTATAGATGTTGAAAAAACATTTTACATGAGAAAATACAGTTACTTACTCAAGGAAAGAAAAAAATAAAGAAAAAATATTTACCTATTGGTTTAAGAGATGAACCAACTCAGAAATGAACTTAGACCTTGACGGAATATAATGTAGAAATAAACAGGAAATATATAGAAATTAAATGCTTTCAGTTATAGGGATTTTTAAAGTAACCTATTACAGAAAGTATTTTTCAAACCAAAGGTAAGTAGCAATGCTTTCCTACACAAATGCTTACTGATTTATTACTATTGTCAAGGTTAAGTGATGGGCATTTAACAGGACTCACCCAAGAAGTCTCCTTCCATGGACTACTCTAACAACTGACAGATTTTATTTTCTTTGTGGTTTTCATAAGTTCACAAAATATTAGGATTGGTACACAGAGAAAGAAAAATATTATATTATTTTAATTCATCTTCTTCTAAGTCCGATAATATTTTCTATTTGTCTATGAATATTTGAAATTACTTTCTGTTACTCTACCATATGTCTCAGCTAAGAACTTTTTATAATTTTAATTTTATTTTTATTAATTGCAGTTTATTCACTTTCTATCCAAGCTATAGCTCCCTTCCCCAACCTCTCCCAATCCCACCCTCCCTTTCTCTTCTTCTCCTATGTCATTTATTTTTAAATTTTTCTAAAAGTTGTTTTTCTGCTTTAAGGTAGGTTATCTCAGATGATTTTCCTGCTGTCTGATCTATTAAGGATTTAGCCTTATTGGTAATTATATTCTAGGCATTTTAGGTACATTTTTATATTTTATCATTTATATTTTCCTGCTGTCTTTTGGGAGAGCACTGTGATGAAGAACACAGCCTGCAACTGGCTCTGTTTGAAAGGTGAGATAGCACAGAATAGAGAAATAAATTTTTTTTTCCTGTGGAAAAAAAAATTAAATAAAAAGGCGTTAGCATAGCTAATGAAATGCCTTATTTAGCCTCTGATATTCTTTTCCCCTTCTTCTCATGATTAGGTAGCATGTGTTCTGTTACATTCTCTATTACTATTTATTTTTGTCTCTCTGTATTTATTTTATTAATAATTTCTCAGGCTATTTCTCTAGCCATATTCTACATTTTTCTAAATATTTTTATTTAAACTTAAATTATTTGAACTCTAAATATTCTATGTGAAAACTGTCACTCTCAATTACAGATATTGTAATTCACTTTCTAGGTGTTGTTTTTTTTTTCTAATTAATGAAAAAACCAGGTTCTTAGTTTCTATTCAATATAACTCTTTTTATATCACTATGATAACCCTATTAATAGTTACATTAATGACTGAAATACAAGTCATAATACACAAGCTTCTCTCATCATTCCATCATTTTATTGATCCTTTTGAAATAATCTTTTTAGAAAGACTTGATTATGACAGGTGCTTCCATTTTGATTGATGAATTTTTAAGTGAATAGTATTTTTAATTATTTTAAATATGTTAACATAATGTTCCAAATTTTCCTTTCAAAAATCTACAACACTGTATGCTTGGCTTTCAATTATCCCTATACCATTTAATTCTTTAAATATTTTCTGCATTCAGTATCTGAATTGTTGGCTGAGTCTCCTGACAAGACAAAGACTAGAGCTTGTAACAGTTCTTTTAAGTAACCATAAAGAAATATCTACTGGTAGGTAGTTCAAGACTTACTTACCTGTGTAATTTGTCAATTTGTTTGTTTCCTATACCTAGTACTCATCCATATAGACCTCTATGGTTGTATTTACCTTGAAGGTTCTAAGGAAGATGTGCATGATGATATCATATTACTACTCATTCCTCTATTTCAGATCACCACCAAAACAGTAGAGAAAGTTCCTTTGACTGCTGCGAAGAAAGTCCACTCCTTACTTTTAAGACAGAATGTTCTATAGAGAGCTATTGGGTTTATTCAATTTAAGATGATATTTAACTCTAAACTTTCTCTGTTAGTTTTAGTGTAAATGTCCTCTTCTATTGGTGAGAGTGAGGTATTGTAGTCACTCACTATCACTTTTTTTAAGGTCAAGACATTAGATGTTTTAGGGTTTGTTTGAAGAATCTTGCTGCTCTTGCTTTTGGAGAATACAGCTAAGGAGTCTCACCTCTGCTGATTAGCATTTGTAACAATGGAAGATGTTACATGTTATTATAAGAGAAAAGTATGAATCTCACCATCTATGAACACTTTCAGCTTCCATTGTGACCAATCCAAGATGAATTCTCTTGTACAATACTAACATAAACGATTTGGTAGTAAACAACCAGATTTTGATTGGATTTCAGGACCTCAACATGAGTATAACTGAAACTGTTAGTAAGATCAAACTGGACCCTTGACATGTCATGGACCTAGGGAAAACACACTATGATTATCCTCAAAAGGAACAACAATATAACGTGGCTACCAGTTATAGCTGAGGCAGGAGGTAGGACAGAGGCAGTACTGTAGAGAAAATGAATGCTGGAGAGACTGAAGAATGCGGATTTGTCCTGGAATCCTGAGGAAGACAGAAGCATGAAACCTGAGCAGAGGTAACCAGCCACATGGCAGAACTTATGAGAGAGTAAATGGGATATAAGTTATGATAAGTTCAAGAAACATACCTAGCTATATTGGCCTAGGCTTTTGCAAATATGTCTAAGTAACAGAGTTGTTATTTCTGGGAACAAGCATGGTGAAAACATGAGTAACAAAGAAAAATAAAAGAAAACTGTCAACACCTAATGACATATTGCTGTACTCATATATCAGTGCCTCATTTGATATTTTTAACTTGTTTTCTTTATTGTTATTATTTATTACAATTTATTCATTTAATATCCCAGCTGTAGCTCCCTCTCTCTCATTCCCTCCCAGTCCAATTCTTTCTTCCTCTTCTTCCTCTTTGTCACTCTCCTAGTCCAGTGATATGGGAGGTCCTCCTCTACTACTATCTGACCTGAGCCTATCAGGTCTAATCAGAACTAGCTGGTTCCTTTTTCACAAGTCGGGGGGAGGTGATCAAAGAGTCAGTCACTGAGTCCATGTCAGAGACAGCCATTGCCCCCTTACTGAACCCACATGGAGACTGAACTGCCATGGGCTGCAGGGGTTTTAGGTTTTTTCTATGCATGGTCCTTGGTTAATTCATCACTCTCTGCAGGACCCTCTGAGACCAGATATTTTGGCTCTCTTGGTCTCCTTGTGGAGCTCTTGTCTTCTCCAGGTCTTTCTATCACCCCTTCCATAATATTCCTGGTGCTGTGCCCAAAGTTTGGCTATTAATCTCAACATCTGCTTTTACATGATGATAGGTAGAGTTTTCCAGAGTCACCCTGTGGTAAGTTCCTGTCTTGTTTCCTGTCTTCACCTACTTCCATTGTCTTTCCTGTTTGTCATTCTGAATGAGATTAAGCCACTTCCCTGGGGTCCTCCTTGTTGTTTAGCTTCTTTAGGGCTGTAGATGTTAGTATGTTTATCCAATATTATATGGCTAATATCCACTTATAAGTGAGTATATACCATGTGTGTCTTTCTGCTTCTGGGTTAATTCACTCTGGATGATCTTTTCTAATTCCATCATTAGCTTACAAATTTCATAGTTTCCTTGTTTTTAATTGCTGAGTAGTAGTCCATTGTGTAAACACACCACAAATTCTATAGCCATTCTTTATTTCAGGGACATCTAGGTTGTTTCCAGTTTCTGGCTATTATGAATAAAGCTGCCTTGAATATAGTTGAACAAATGTCTTTGTTGTATGATTGAACACAAAAGTAAACTTCAAGTATATCAAAGACCTCAACATAAAACCAAACACATTCCTAGTAAGGGGAAGAGGAACTATTTCTGACATGAACTCAACAACTGGCTCCTTTACCTCCCCCCATCCCCCGAGGGAGGAACAGCCTTTCTAGGCTAAAGAGGAGAACATGGCAGCCAGTCCTGAAGATACCTAATAAGCCAGGCTCAAATGGAAGGGGATGAGGACTTCCCCTAGCAGTTGGAAAGGGGCAGGGAGGAGTTAAGTGAGGGAGGGTGGGATTGGGAGGAAATGAGAGAGAAGGCTACGGCTGGGATACAAAGTAAATAATCTGTGATTGTTATAAAAAATAAAAAATAATAAATAATAATTTAAAAAGTGAGGAACAGCCTTGACATTATAGGTATAGGAGAAAACACAAGCTCTAAGACCAACAATCAATAAATGGGACCTCATGAAACTGAAAAGCTCTGTAAAGCAAAGGACAAGGTCAACAAAATAAAAAGCCTACAGACTGGGAAAAGATCTTCAAAAACCCTACATCTGACAGAGGGCTAATATTCAGAATATATAAAGAATTCAAGAAGTAAAACACCAACAAACCAAGTAGTCCAATTAAATTGGGGTACAGAGATAAACAGAGAATTATCAACAGAGGAATATCAAATGGCAGAGATACACTTAAAGACATGATTAAAGTCCTTAGTAGTCTGAGAAATGTAAATTAAAATGACTCTCAGATCCACCTTACACCCATCAGAATGGCTAAGATAAAAAACTCAAGGGACAAAACATGCTGGAGAAGTTGTAGAAAAAGGGTTGTTGATAATGTACACTTGTACAGCCACTTTGGAAATAATCCTGGATCTTTCCTAGAAATTAAGAATAGTGCTACCTCAAGATCCAGCTATATCCCTCCTATGCATATATCCAAAAGATTCTAAAATTTACAATAAGGACAATGCTCAAGTATGTTCACAGAAGCTTTATTTGTAATAGCCACAATCTAGATGTCCCTCAACTGAAGATGTCCCAAACTTAGATGTCCCTCAACTGAAGAATGGATACAGAAAGTGTGGTACATTTACACAATGGAATAGTATTCAGCAATTAAAAACTAGGAAATCATGAAATTTGCCAGCAAATTGTGTGAACTAGTAAAGATCGTCCTGAGGGAATACCCAGAAGCAAAAAGACACACATGGTATATACTCACATACAAGTGGATATTAGTCATATAATATAGGATAAACATACTAAAATCTATAGTCCTAAAGAAGCTAAACAACAAGGAAAACCCTAGCAAAGGTGCTTAATCCTCATTCAGCAAATGTCCTTGTTGTGTACTTGAGTGTCTTTTGGATATATTACTAGGAGTGCTATAGCTGGGTGTTGAGGAAGTACGGTTCCTAATTGTCTGAGAAAGCACCAGATTGATTTCCAAAGTGGGTGTACAAGTTTATATTCCCAGCAGCAATGGAGGAGGGTTTCCCTTTCTCCACATCCTCTCCAGCATGTGTTCTCACTTGAGTTTTTGATCTAAGACATTCTGATGGGTTTAAGGTGAAATCTCAGGGTCGTTTTGATTTGCATCTCCCTGATGGCTAAGGATCTTGAGCATTTCTTTAAGTGATTCTCTGAGATTCTACATTCCTTCTCAGAGAATTTAGCTCCAAACCCTATTTTTTAATTAGATTGCTTGATTTGTTGCTTTTTAACTTCTTTAGTCCTTTATATATTTGCTCAACCATGTTTATAGCAGCTTTATTCATAATAGCAAGAAATTAAAAACAACCCAGATATCCATCAATGGAGGAATGGATACAGAAATTTTGGTAAATTTACACAATGGAATACTACTAAGCAATTAAAAACAAGGAAATCATGAAATTTGCAGGCAGATGGTAGGATCTAGAAAATATCATCCTGCGTAAGGTATCCCAGAAGCAGAAAGACACACACAATATATTTATAAGTGGATACTAGACCTATAAAATAGGATAAACATACTAAAATCTGTACACCTAAAGAAGCTGAACAAGAAGGAAGACCCAGCATAAGATGATCAATCCTCACTTAGAAAAAAAAAAGGAGAGCCATGATGGCGGCACCAGGAGAACACCATGTCTGAGAAGCAGACCAACACACTCCGAACAGCGACCAGGAGACTGAACTCTGGCCCCTAAAACAACAGCTATCATGTTTCCCAGGTGAGGGGAGGCTCCCACGGCCTGGGAATCCGTCCGGTCCACTCTCGGCTGCCCAGCCAGAACCTGGAAGAGAACACGGCTAATGCGGGCTTTGGGTCTCCGGGCTGGTGCTGCAAGCCTGCTTGTCCCGATCAGTTTCCCAAGCTGATTGGTGGGCACATGGGTGCCTGAGGCTGGGAGTCCCAGTCGCACAAAACCCAACGAGGAAGGAAAGTTGCCAGACTGGTCACCGATCACCCAGTCTTTCCCTGGAAGGTCTCTCCAACCTCCTCGGGTACCCGCCGCCATCACAATTGAGCTCCTGCTGCACACGGATCTCAGCGGCGTGCCCAGCTCAAAATCCCTACTCCGTCTTCAGAGGAGGCAGGAGGCATCCAGCAGAACCTGCCACAGACCACATTGTCTGTACCCCAACCCGAGATCGGGGCTGAGAAAACCCAATCCTTTTGGGCACTCCCCCAAACGCCACCATAACCCTGCCGCAGTGGAGCAGAAGGATAAAGAGGCACACAGCAGCTTCACAGTGCCGGAACTACAGTGCTGCTGGCTGCTCCTAGCAAACAAACTATAGCTCAGGATCTGGG
The DNA here is from genome assembly GCF_907164565.1 of Psammomys obesus. Taxonomy (NCBI): domain Eukaryota; kingdom Metazoa; phylum Chordata; class Mammalia; order Rodentia; family Muridae; genus Psammomys; species Psammomys obesus. Next base: position 987,404 of record NW_026594428.1, on the reverse strand, counting down.
ACTGTGGTCATTCTACACGTCCTGAGATTATCCTGGGTCCAGCGCAATAAGGTCTAGCAGCAAGTTCTATCACCAGCGCCCCCTCCCGCCCGCCCACCCCCGCAGAGAAACGCTGCCAGCTCAGGATCTGACTGAGAAGCCCCAACCCCTGCTGGCACTCCCCTGAGAGCACCTCCATAAGCTTGACCTAGCAGAGGAGAAGGTCAGAGGGGAAGGACAGAGAGGCAGCCTGCCAAGGACACAGCACCCTCTCTCCAGCGGCCCCTAGCAGAGAAACCCAAGCTCTGGATCTGAAGTCACTCAACCCTACTCGGTACTCTCTTGGGATCAGCAAACATAGATTCTACTGCTAGGCTGCTTCTGGCAGAGAGATCTGGGCCCAGGATCTGGGATTGAGTACACTCACCCTAACTCTTTCCCGTGCCACCCAGGGACCAGTCAACATAACCCCTCCTGGCAGAGGGAAAGGACAAAGAGGCAGCACACAGGAAAGGTGGACACCGAGTTCTGCAGCCACAGTGTCACAGAGCTGACTGATAGCCTACCCGTGCACTTCCGCAGCAGGACCAAAACAGAGAGTAGTGAGCAAGGGGAACTTCTGTGCATTCCAACTGGTCCTGCAAGAGAGTGAGTGAGCCTTCTAGGGAGAGATTGCCCCAGACCCAGGGCCTCTCCACAGAAGCAACCAGACGAGATCCCTGGCACCCACACTCCTAGTGTGGGCATCAGAGGGATTCTTGGGATAGCGACCCCAAGAGTGAAGCCTCTGCCTTGTGGGTCCACCACGGTAATCCAGGCAAACAATCCTTGGATCTCAGTCAGAACTGCGTAATAGTGGCTTGCAGGCCACTGCAATAGTCAGAGAATCTGCGCATGCACACTGCGCCTGCTAAAAGCGCATGCGAATAGCGCCAGCGTCACATTCTTTACTTAGGCAAAACTGAAAACAAAGTGCACACTCCCAAAGCAGTGAACCTCTCTCACCTTCCTGAAAAAACAGTCCAGAAAACAGAAAGAGAGGATAATAGCCCAAACTACAATCTTGAGGAACAACCAGTGAGGATTATAAATAACCAGATGGCTAGAGGCAGACGTAAGAACACTCCCAACAAAAATCAGGACACAATGACCTCACCAGCAACCCCACAAAACAATGGACACTTCAATTCACTAGATATACAAGAAAACGACCTCAAAACTATGTTTCTCCACCTACTAGAGGCCCATAGAGATGAAATGAACAAAGCCCTCAGAGAAATAACCAAAGAAATTGAGACTAACCAAGAGGAAACAAATCGTGCTCTCAGAGAAATGACCATGAAAATTGAGGCAAACAGAGAAGAAATGCACAAAGCTCTCAAAGAAATGTCCACACAAATGAAGGCAAATAAAGAAGAAATGAACAAAGCTCTCATAGAAATACAGGCAATTATACCCAAAGAAGTAGAGGCACAATTAGTGATACATAGAGAGGAAACAGACAAAAAAATAGAAGCTATCATTGAAAAGCAGGAGTCCACATTCAAACAGATGAAGGAAATGGTGCAAGACATGAAAACAGAATTAGAATCAATAAAGAAAACACAAATAGAGAAAAACCAGGAGCTGGAGAACATAGAGAAAAGATCAGGCACTACAAAGGTAAGCATCACCAACAGAATACAAGAAATGGAAGAAAGAATCTCAGGAGCCGAAGATACACTTGTGGAAATTGACACGTCTCTCAAAGAAAAAATAAAATCCGAAAAGTTCCAAACACAAAACATCCAAGAAATCAAGGACACCATGAAAAGACAAAACCTAAGAATAATAGGAGTAGAAGAAAAAGAAGACATCAGGCTCAAAGGTCCGGAAAATATTTTCAAGAAAATTATAGAAGAAAACTTTCCCAACTTAAAGAAGGAGATGGCCATAAACATACAAGAGGCCTACAGAACACCAAGTAGACTAGACCAGAAAAGAAATTCTTCATGTCACATCATAGTCAAAACACTGAACCTACAAAACAAAGAAAAAATTCTAAAAGCAGCAAGGGAAAAAGGCCAAGTAACATATGAAGGTAGACCTATCAGAATCACACCAGATTTCTCAACAGAAACTATGAAAGACAGAAGGGCCTGGACAGAAATCATACAGTCCTTAAGGGACCACAGATTCCAACCCAGACTACTATACCCAGCAAAACTTTCAATCAACATAGACGGAGAATTCAAGATATTCCAAGATAAAACCAAATTTAAACAATATCTACATAGTAACCCAGCTCTACAGAAGTTACTAGAAGGGAAACTCCAAACCAAAGAAAACAACCACATCGAAGGAAACAGAGGAAATAGATAACTACACAACAACAACAACAACAAAAAAAAAAAAACAAAAGAAGACAAGCAATGAAACTCAGTGACACCACCAACACCACATCTAAAATAAGTAACAATTGTTGGTTACTAGTTTCTATCAACATCAACCGACTCAACTCCCCAATTAAAAGACACAGACTAACAGAATGGTTGCGGAAACAGGATCCATCATTCTGTTGCATCCAAGAAACACACCTATGCAACAAAGATAAACACTACCTCAGAGTAAAGGGCTGGAAAACTGTCTTTCAAGCAAATGGTTCCAGAAAACAAGCGGGAGTAGCCATCCTAATATCTAATAAAATAAACTTTCAACCCAAGTTAATCAAAAAAGATAAGGACAGCCACTATGTTCTCATCAAAGGAAAAATCCACCAAGAGGACATCACAATTTTGAATATCTATGCCCCAAATACAAGAGCACCTACATTCATAAATGAAACAATATTAAAGCTTAAATCACACATTGATCCTAAAACCCTAATAGTGGGAGACTTCAACACTCCACTTTCACCAAGGGACAGATCAACTAGACAGAAAACAAATAGGGAAATAAAAACACTTACAGAGACCCTAAATCAAATGGACCTAATAGACGTCTACAGAGCTTTTCATCCAAACTCAAAAGAGTATACCTTCTTTTCAGCACCACATGGAACGTTCTACAAAATAGACCATATAGTTGGTCATAAAGCAAGCCTCAAAAGATACAAAATGATTGAAATAATCCCTTGTATTCTATCTGACCACCATGGACTTAAGCTGGACCTCAACAACAACAGAAATAACAAACTGCCTACACTCACATGGAAACTGAGCAACCTGTTACTCAACGACAGCTGGGTTAAGGAAGAAATAAAGAAAGAAATTAAAGACTTCCTAGAATTCAATGAAAATGAAGGCACAACATACCCAAATTTATGGGACACACTAAAAGCAGTGCTCAGGGGAAAATTTATAGCACTAAGTGCCTGCAAGAAGAAATTCGTAAAAGCACATACAAACAACTTAATGGTCCAACTGAAAACCCTAGAAAAAAAAGAAGCGGATACACCCAAGAGGAGCAGAAGGCTGGAAATAATCAAACTCAGGGCTGAAATCAATCAATTAGAAACAAATAAAACTATTCAAAGAATCAATGAAACAAAAAGCTGGTTCTTTGAGAAAATCAACAAGATAGACAAACCCTTAGTCAAACTAACTAAAAAGCAGAGAGAATCTATCCAAATCAACAAAATCAGAGATGATAAGGGTGACAAAACTACAGACACAGAGGAAATTCAAACAATCATTAGGTCATACTACAAAAGCCTATATGCTACAAAATTTGAAAATCTAAATGAAATGGACAATTTTCTTGATAGATTCCATCTTCCAACATTAAGTCGAGATCAGGTAGAAAGACTGAACAGCCCTATATCCCCCAAGGAGATTGAAGCAGTCATTCACAGTCTCCCCTCCAAAAAAAGCCCTGGGCCAGATGGTTTCAGCGCCAAATTCTATCAGACCTTCAAAGAAGTGCTCACACCAATTCTCCTCAAACTATTCCACAAAATAGAAACAGAAGGTACATTACCAAACTCATTCTATGAAGCAACAGTCACCCTGATACCTAAACCACACAAAGACCCAACAAAAAAAGAGAACTTCAGACCTATCTCTCTTATGAACATTGACGCAAAAATACTCAATAAAATACTTGCAAACCGAATCCAAGAACACATCAAAGATATCATCCACCACGACCAAGTAGGCTTCATCCCAGGCATGCAAGGGTGGTTCAACATACGGAAATCCATTAATGTAATCCACCACATAAACAAACTGAAGGAGAAAAACCACATGATCATCTCCTTAGATGCTGAAAAAGCATTTGACAAAGTCCGACACCCATTTATGTTTAAAGTCTTGGAAAGATCAGGAATACAAGGCACATATCTAAACATAGTAAAAGCAATATACAGCAAGACTATAGCCAACATCAAACTCAATGGAGAGAAACTTAAATCAATCCCACTGAAATCAGGGACAAGACAAGGCTGCCCACTCTCTCCCTACCTCTTCAACATAGTACTTGAAGTCCTAGCCAGAGCAATAAGACAACTAAAGGAGATCAAGGGGATACAAATTGGAAAGGAAGAGGTCAAAGTGTCACTTTTCGCAGATGATATGATAGTATATATGAGCGACCCCAAAAATTCAACCAGAGAACTCCTCCAGTTGATAAACACCTTCAGCAAAATGGCAGGATACAAAATCAACTCAAAAAAATCAGAAGCCCTCCTGTATACCAAAGACAAAAGGGCCGAGAAAGAAATTAGGGAAACAACACCCTTCACTATAGCCATTAACCACATAAAGTACCTAAAGGTGACACTAACCAAGCAAGTGAAAGACTTGTTTTTAGAAAAACTTCAAGTCTCTGAAGAAAGAAATTGAAGAAGATCTCAGAAGATGGAAAGATCTCCCATGCTCATGGGTTGGTAGGATTAACATTGTGAAAATGGCCATCCTGCCAAAAGCAATCTACAGATTCAATGCAATTCCCATCAAAATACCAACTCAATTCTTTACAGACCTTGAAAAAAAAGATTTTCAGCTTCATATGGAGAAACAAAAAACCCAGAATCTCCAAAACAACCCTGGACAACAACAGATCATCTCGAGGTATCTCCATCCCCGATCTCAAGTTGTACTACAAAGCAATAGTAATAAAATCTGCATGGTATTGGCATAAAAACAGACAGGAGGATCAATGGAACCGCATAGAAGATCCAGAAATAAACCCACACACCTATGAATACTCGATATTTGACAAAGAAGCCAAAACCATTCGATGGAAAAAAAGACAGCATCTTCAACAAATGGTGCTGGTCCAACTGTATGTCCACATGCGGAAAAATGAAAATAGATCTATATTCATCACCCTGCACAAAACTACAGTCCAATTGGATCAAAGACCTCAACATAAAACCAGATACTCTAAATCTGTTAGGAGAAAATGTGGGGAACACCCTAGAACTCCTTGGCACAGGAGACAACTTCCTGAACAGAACACCAACAGCACAGGTTCTAAGAGCAACAATCAATAAATGGGACCTCATGAAACTGAACAGCTTCTGTAAAGCAAAGGACACTGTCATCAAAACAAAACACCTGCCTACAGCCTGGGAAAGAATCTTCACTAACCCTTTATCTGACAGAGGACTAATATCGAGTATATACAAAGAACTAAAGAAGCTGAAAAGCAGCAAACCAAGTAATCCAATTAAAAAATGGGGAACAGAGCTAAACAGAGAATTCTCTGTAGAGGAATATCGAATGGCAGAGAAACACTTAAAGAAATGCTCATCCTTATTAGCCATCAGGGAAATGCAAATCAAAACGACCCTGAGATATCACCTTACACCCATTAGAATGGCCAAAATGAAAAACTCAAGGGACAACACATGCTGGAGAGGTTGTGGAGAAAGGGGAACCCTCCTCCACTGCTGGTGGGAATGTAAACTGATACAACCACTCTGGAAATCTATCTGGCGCTTTCTAAGACAATTAGGAATAGTGCTTCCTCAAGACCCAGCTATACCACTGCTAGGTATATACCCAAAGTTTGCTCAAGTACACAAAAGGGATATTTGCTCAACCATGTTTATAGCAGCTTTATTTGTAATAGCCAGAACCTGGAAACAACCCAGATGTCCATCAACGGAGGAATGGGTACAGAAATTGTGGTATTTTTACACAATGGAATACTACTCAGCAATCAAAAAGGAGGAAATCATGAAATTTGCAGGCAAATGGTGGGACCTAGAAAAGATCATCCTGAGTGAAATATCCCAGAAGGAGAAAGACAAACACGGTATATACTCACTTATATAGACCTATAAGATATAATAAACATAATGAAATCTGTACACCTAAAAAAGATAATCAAGAGAGCGGACATGGGGTAAGATGATCAATCTTCATTTATAATGACAGATGGGATGTGCATTGAACGTCTGACAGGAGTCTACTGAGCGCATTGGAAAGACACTAACTAGCAGTGTTTTCAAAGCAAAGACTCATGACCAAACCTTTGGCAGAGTACAGGGAATCATAAGATAGAAGGGGAGTTAGTCTGATGCGGAAAGGATAGGAGCTCCACAAGGACCAAACATATCTGGGCACAGGGTGTTTTCTGAAACTGACATGCAACCAAGGACCATGTATAAATGTAACCTAGAACCTCTGCTCAGATGTAGCCTGTGGTTGCTCAGTAACCAATTGTTTTCCCATAGTGAGGGGAACAAGGACTATTTCTAACAGGATCTCAATGACTGGCTCTTTGGCCTCCCCACCCCCCAAGGGAGGAACAGTCCTGTTAGGCCACAGAGGAGAGCTTTGCAGCCAGTCCTGAAGATACCTGATAAAACAGGATCGGATGAATGGGGAGGAGGTCCCCCCTATCAGTGGACTTGGCAAGGGGCACGGTGGAGAGGAGGGAGGGAGGGACTGTGAGGGAATGAGGGATCGGGACACGGCTGGGGTACAGAGTTAATGAAATGTAACTGATAAGAAAAAAATAAAATACAAAAAAAAAGAGACAAATGGGATATATATTGGGATATATATTGGAAGTAGGAGATAACAAGAAACAGGACAGGAGCCTACCACAGAGGGCCTCTGAAAGACCCTACCTAGCAGTGTATCAAAGCAGATGCTTGGGCTCATAGCCAAACTTTGGACAGAGTGCAGGGAATCATATGAAAGAAGGCAGATTTAGTAAGACCTGAAGAGGACAGAAGCTCCACAATGATCAAATCTATCTGGGCACAGGGGTCTTTTCTGAGACTGATTCTCCAACCAAGGACTATGCATGGTTATAACATAGAACCATTGCTCATGTGTAGCCCATGACAGCTCAGTATCCAAGTGTGTACCTACTAAGGGGAACAGGGACTGTCTCTGACATGAACTCAGTGACTGGCTCTTTGACCTTTCCCTTCCTCCCCCTGAGGGAGGAGCAGCCTCGCTAGGCCACAGAGGAGGATATTGCAGCCAGTCCTGAAGAGACTTGATAAGCTAGGGTCAGATGGAAGTGGAGGAAGACCTCCCCTTTCAGTGGACTTAGAGAGGGTCAGGGAGGGAATGAGAGAGAGTGGTGGGATTTGGAAGGAATGAGGGAGGAGGCTACAGCTGGGGTACAAATTAAATAAACTGTAATTAATATAAAAATAAAATTTAATTAAAAATATCCTCATTCTGAAGGACAAACAGGATTATCACTGGAAGTAGGAGAAGACGGAACAGGACATGAGCCTTGCACAGAGGACCTCTGAAAGACCAGACCCACCAAGGTATCAAAGGATATACTGAGACTCATACTAAACTTTGGGCAGAGTGTAAGAATCCTTATGGAAGAAGAGGGAGATAGAAAAACCTGGAGGGGACAGGAACTTTACAAGAAGAACAAAGCCAAAAAAAATCCTGGACCTATGGGGGCTTGCAGAGACTGATAGTCCAACCAAGGTCCATGCATGGAGATAACCTAGAACCCAATATCAGATGTAGTACATTGTAACTCAAAGTCCAAGTGGGTTCCCTAGTAAGGGAGACAGTGGCTGTCTCTGACATGAACTCAGTAACAAGCTCTTTGATCACCTCCGCCTGGGAGGTGGAGCCTTGTCAGTGCACAGAGAAAATGATACAGCTGTCCTGATGAGAATTGATAGGCTAGGGTCAGGTACAAGGGGAGGAGGTCCTCTCCTATCAGTGGACTAGGGTAGGGGAATAGGGGGAGTAGAGGGATGGTGGGTGGTATTGCCAGGAGACTAGAGATAGGGCTACAGCTGTGATTCAAAGTGAATAAATCGCCTTTAATTAATTGATTGATTGATTGATTGATTGATTAATTAATTAATTAATTAAATTTATAGAGACGTTATTTCAAAATAAAACAAAGAAATTCCACCATTCCCGTAGTTTGATGAGTTTTCTGTATCATTCTACCTCCACTCTTATTAACCACAAAATATATCGCTTCGCTATTTTTGCTGATTATTAATTCTTAATGTTTAAATATTAGATTAATGCACCATAATCTCATATATGTGTGTTCTTTTCTATTTATTTATTTATTTATTTATTTATTTATTTATTTATTTATTTATTTATTTA
>NW_026594428.1:907311-978875 GCF_907164565.1 Psammomys obesus | reverse complement strand
TTATTTATTTATTTATTTATTTATTTATTTATTTATTTATTTATTTACTTTAGTACAATTTATTTACTTTCTGTCCTGGCTATAGTCCCCTCCCTGGTCTCCTCTTATTCCCACCCTCTTTAGCTTTTCTCCTTCATGCCCCTCCCCTAATCCACTGGTAGGGTGGTCATACTCCCTTTCTATCTGACACTAGCCTATCTCATTAGGACTGGCTGCATTGTCTTGCACTGTGGCCTGGCAAGGCTGCACACTATTGGGGGTTGTGACTAAAGAGCTGGCCACTTATTAAAATGGCTTTAGTATTTTCTCTCCTATGTAGTTTTAACTCTTAATGGCACATTTTTAAATCTGAAATTATTGTTTTAATACATAGGTGTAGCCCAGCTTATTAATTTATATAAACAATAGTAACTTGGCTACTTACAACTAGGCATTATAATAAATGGAGAATTTAACAACAATAACATTAATATTTTGGGTACTAGTAAGTATTGATCAGATAAATGCCAAACATTAAAGCATTCTAGGTTTTAAAATGGAAGGGGAGGAGGACCTCCACTATCAGTCGACTTGGAAAGGGCCATGGGAGGAAATGAGGGATGTGGCCACAGCTGAAATACAAAGTAAATAAATTGTAATTAATAAAAATAAAAAATGAATTAGAAATATTAAAAACAAAAAATACAATTACATTTATTTTGAAACAATTCCATAATATTAAAAATTTTATATACAGTGTTTTACAATAGCTATATAAAAAGAATTAATTTTTCTACATGTGTACATATTCAACTAAAACATTTATTTGATTTTGAAGTACATTTGTCTTTCTAATAAGCCAGTGCCATCTCATTGGAGAGCTACTTTTCAATGTTGTGATCACAAGTGTGTTGTTCTTTTGTATATATAATGTGTTTTTTATCTTTAAAAATTTTTTAAAGTATATTTTTTATTCTCTCTCCTCCTTGCCCCCATTCTATGAGTTCCTGAATGCACCAAAGTGTGAATATGAAGATCAAAAAACAACTTGCAGGAATGGATGGTGTTTCCCTTTTTTTGGGTCTTGGGGATAGTATGCAGGTGGGCAGGCTTGAAGACAAACCTCTTTGGCCATGGAAACATTCCCTTTTCATTGCTTCTGTAGAAGAATCATTTTCATATTTTTCCAATTTTGCTGAGATTTTTGTACTGTTTAGCATAATTCAAAAGATATTTTGAACACAATTTTCTAGCATTTATTTTATAGTAATTTTTCCTAGCTAGTTATTTTTGTTTGTTTTTAAATGTCTTAAAGTAAAGTGAAAAAAAACACACACAGAAGTTTTAAGTTTTTTAAAATAGAATTTCTTTTTTTCTGAAAGTTTGTGTGAATGTTGCCTTTAGTATTGTGTCAGTAATTAATGAAAATTTTTGTAATTGTTTCTCATCATAGTTTTTGGTTGATACTTTTAAGATTGATACAAATCAGCTTCCATTAGCTAATGTGTGGATATTAGACTTCCCTTCATTATAGCTTGTAAATACGGGCTTTTCAGCTCTACATGGTCATAACAGTTTCCTGTTCATAAGTTTTTTTTTTTCTTATTATATGACCTTCCTTTCTTTTTCTATTTGGCCCAGTATTTTTATGAATTTATTTGTATGCCAATGTCATTCCATGTTTTAGGCTTTAGGTCATGTTCATGTCAACACTCTGCTCTTTTTCTACTTCAGAGGCAAAGGAAAAGGGTAGCAGCATACTTGAGCCTCCTCTGTGTAGTGAATTCCTACCAGCCAAGTCTGTGATCAACCAGAGCTAATGAGAAAAATGTGCTTTCCATTAAAAAATGCACAAACAACCTACAAGGACAGTGGCATTCTACATCTTATTAGACAAACACTGCATATATTCTGAAAAATGAAAAGGATATCTAAATATTTTTAACACTGTATGAATTAGAGTATTTTTTTCCATGGTGTTTAACATCACTAAACAATATAATCTCATGGGAGTACAGAACATGTAGGCATTGATTACATATCAGCTTGTGCATATATTAGTATATGACCCTGGAAATAAATATTATATTTCAAACAGTACTAATTGTTTGCCAAACAGCTTTAAACATGTAGGACTGTGGTTGTTTGTAAACAATCCACACAATACATTTCACATATTGTTTCACATAATACATTTCAGGATATACTTTATGCTAATTATCTTTCTGTTTCGAAGTTGTAATACTTTAAAGGAATACAAAGTCTAATGAGGGACATGGCTCATTTAGATAACTCATGCTAAGTAGTCTTTGATGTATATGCAGCACTGGAAACAGCGCATGGAATGCATTAACTTAGAGCAGACCATATATTACAGAAGAGAACATAATATGATTACAGAAAGCTGAATGTAGGCCAGGCACTGTGGCACACGCCTGTATTACCAGCACTCTGGGAGACAGGGTAGGTGGGTCTCTGTGAATTCGAGGCCAGTGTGGTCTAAAAAGTGAGTCTAGAACAGTCAAAACTACACAGAGAAGCCATGTCTCAAAAAAAAAAAATCACAAAGAAAGAAAAAAACAAAGAAGAAAGAAAGCTGAATTTATAAAACACTGTTAAGCTTTAGAATAAATTCACATGAATGCATTATGAAAGAGTAAATTTGGAGTCAAAATATGAATATTAGTATTGTTTGGTTGTCTATATATTTTATGTGCAGTTACTAAACCTAAATTTGTGGTTTAAGGCATGTCACAAAAAAATGTATGCCTCTAAGCCATCTATAATCTGTTACCTTTTCCTGGGTAATATTTTTAGTAAGAGTATTTCATCTGTGAAAGTGCCCAATAACTTAAATTTTATTAAAAAGTGAAAGTCGGTATATGAGACGCAGACCACAGATTGCTCACGACTGTGCACCCTCGCTGATACCATCAGTGGAATTTTAACAGAAATACTATAGAACTGAGGAGAGGAAACAGGTGAGAGAGAGCACAGAGAGAAATAAGAGTGATAATCAGACCTGGGGAGAGTGAGGGGAGGACTGAAGGCTGGCAGAAAGAAGAGAAACAGTGGGCAAGGGCATCTCTGTGACAAGCCGGAGGCCTAAGAGGGAGTAACGTCTGGGAGGATATAAGGGCGACTCTAGCTGAAACTCCTAGTAGCAGGGGTCATGGAGACTGTAGAAGACACTCTCTAACTAAACAGGACTCCTAATGGAGGGTGGGGAACACAATTCCACACACAAAAATTTTGACCCAAAATTTACCCTACCTACAAGACGTGCAGGGATATAATTAGAGCAGAGATTGAGGGAATGCCCAACCAATGCCTGGCCCAACCTGAGACCTACCTGTTGTAAGAAGTTATTAAAATTTACTATTGGTTTATCTTCTAGTAAAGCTTGCTGTTAATCTTAAACAGCTGTATAACCAAATTTCCACATAGAGACTGGGATTTTAGTTAACCTAGAACACAATGCTGGGCAATATTTACTCCCTCCTAAACCTCCAAGCACTCAGTTTCCTAACATTTAGATTTTCCACATTATACTTGCTTTTTGTGAAATCTTAGGTCTGGTTCATGCTCCACGTCCTCCAAGATCTCTCCTCCAGCTCTGCTCTCCTCACTATCCTCTTGCCCCTTCTCCTCCCACTCCTTTTATGCTCTCTAGCTCCTCTCCTCTTTCCTGTCCTCTAGCTCCTCCCTGCTCAACATTGTGTGTAGTTGTTTTATTTTGTGTTTACACAAGAGTTGAGACAAGATGCTTAGAACGAGTATCACAATGCAATATCCGGATTGAAACCAGAGAGTTGTGGGTAGGGTGGGGGAGAAATCAGTATTTAAATGAATAAGGGTAATATGTATACATTAAAAAAAAAAACAAAAAAACAAAAAAAAAAAACATTATACCAACACCTACCCTATGGGAGAAAGCCAATCCCTGACACTATTAAAGATACTTTGGTATGCTCATAGACAAGAGCCTAGCATAACTGTCCTCTGAGAGTCTCTACCGAGAAGTGCATCTAAACAGATGCTGAGACTCACAGCCAAACCTTGGTTGAAGCATAGGGCAAAGCAGGGGGAAGGAAAAAGGAATTCGAGGGGACAGGAGCTTTATGAAAACACCAACAGCCTACTAATCAGGGCTCAGAAGGGCTTGTGGAGACTGAAGCACCAAACCTAAGACCATGAATGGAGTGGACCTAGACCGTCTACACAGAGGTAGCAGATAGACATCTCAGTACCCTATTAAGGGGAGTGGGGGTTGTCTCTGATGTGGACTCTATTGCCTGCTTTTTGATCACTTCCCTTGGTGGGGCTACCTTGCCAGATTACAAGGTACGATGAGCTAGGGAGGGTTGGTACAGGTTGCTTCACTTTTTCTGAAGAGTAAGAAGAGGTAGAAAGCATGGGACCTGGAGAAGAGGAGAGAGGGGGTATTATGGGGATATAAAGGGAATAAATAAATTAATCCAAAAAAGAAAAGAATAGTGAGCTAGACACATAACTTGAAAAAGCTCCTATGCAGCCAGCCCTGATGAGACCTGATAAACTAGGGTCAGATGGAAGGGGAGGAGGACTTCCTCATCAGTGGACTTAGAGAGAGACAGGGAGAAGATGAGAGAGGGAGATGGGATTGAGAAGGAATGAGGGAGAGAGCTACAGCTGGGATTCAAAGTGAATAAACTGTAATTAATATAAAAATGAAAATTTAGAAAAAAAGCTTCTATCTGCCTGTTTGTTGAAATATTCATCCACATATATAAGTATTCCTGAGTATATGAATAAATCACACTCGATAAACTAAAATGGAATATAATAATAGTTGTGAACGTTTATCAAAGTTAATAGGAATTTTCTAAAGCCTATTTAAAAATCCAGTTCTCTTTATTTTCTATGACCATGGTCATGTGAAAAGTGCCATAAAAATACATCATGTTGCAGCCTTTCAATTGCTTCATCATTCCATTCAATAACGCGAAAGAATCAGGATATTATGTTTAATAACTTTAGCTGTTTTATTTTATTATGTGCATATGAGTATGTTCATATGATTGTGGGCACATATATACATATATGTGTACTCATGTTAATGCCAGAAGATAACCTTAATAATCCTTCCTTAGGAACTAGGGACATAGTTTTGTTAATTTTATTTTCTGAGATTATAATTATGTAATTTCCCCTTTGCCTTTCCTCCCTCCAAACAGGCAGTGCTTTTTTATAATATGTGTTATGGGAATAAAACCCATGAAATCATAAATTTTAAGAAAGGAATTTACTAAATGAGCTACTTATTAGAAAGCAATCTTCAAAATGCGTATGATGATTTATGCCTTTGCTAGTATTTCAGAATACTACTTTGGTTCTACATTAATAGAGTTCTTACAACATTATTGCATTTGAATATTTATTAATGTATTGTGAGTAAGAAACAACAACAACAACAAAAAAAACATTTGTCTGTATTGTGTACCTGAGTCAACATGTTCTTTCTTACTTGTTAAACATTAAGAGTACTTCCTTTTTGCATTTTAAATAATGCCTGTACATCCTAGAACATTTTTAAAATTCTCTTCTGTGAAAATTCTACATAAATTTTGATAGCACTCCTTGGCAAATAGTTTGATTTAAAATATTTCTGTTTACCATATGACATATATTAATGCTTCCTGGAATTATTTTTCAGATTCATAAAAATATTTGAAATAAAATCAATGTCTCATTGTCATGATGTTCTTTTATCCTTTGGTCAATTTCTTCTGTACTATTTTTGACTCAAAGTTTTAACTGATTATTCTAAATATTATTTGGGAGTGTTTTTGTTGTTGTGGTTGCTATTTACAAAAATAAGTCTAGAGGGATTTCAGAGACCCAAGGGAGAAGAAAAAGTGATTTAATTCTATTTCAGTTAAAAAGATAATAAAAATTACAAAGAGTAAAAATAAATGGACCACAGTACCATTAACACTCTTTCCACATCATAGAAAATTTTTGTTCTTTTTTGTTTTCCAGTTCTGAGCATCAAACCCAGAAGACTGTGTAGTTCTTAGGGTACTGTCCCTCACAGCCCTTTCGATGGCTTCTAATCCTTTGTAGTGTTTTTCTTAGTTTTACTTGACTTTACAATTTTTGAAGTATCTACTGATTGACATTCGTGCCTTTATAATTGAACAGGGAGCACGTAAGGTTACTCCGCCCTAAGTTCAATTGCACTTCCAAATTTGCCACGTTAATGATTACAACTGTCTGGGCTTGCATTAACTAAGCATGGCGATGACATTTTGTGACATGAGTTTCATTATGGCATCATTTTATGATTAGTTCATTTGGAATGAGTACAGTGCTTCAGTGCGGGAAAATACCGCTGATGAATTTCAGATGACTGAAATTTATCTTTGTGAAATCATATCAAGTATCAGCTGTACAGGGAGATCAATACAGCAATTATTTAGCCGTGATGCAGACTTAGAAATCTAGCTTATAAAACCACCAAATATATAATGTAAGCAAATGAAAGTTTTTCATTTCCACCTACTTCTGAAATTTAATATTAATTTTCTGTGAAAGCTAACATATTAATGAACGTATGCACATTTCACTTTTTTATGTACAAACATACAGATAAACACATGTACCTATTATTATATATGTGTGTGTTTATTGCTAAATATAAGTTTTAAAAAACTTTAAATTTTAATATCATAATTTTAAACATAATTATTGCATATACTATTCCATAAAAGAATATTTGTTATTAGAAAATATTCATATTTGTCAGACTCTCTTTTTTAAATTACATAATGTAAATTTATATTTAAGAATTTATTATACACTTTCCTTTTAAATTTGTCCATAAAAAAGCAATCATAATTTTTAAAAACAAATGAGTAGTTATATAAAAGTGCCTCTTCATTGCTCCATACAGTCATTGTTTTTCTTTCTTTCTTACTTTTTAAGATTTATTTATTCATTACATATAGTGTTCTGCCTGCATGTATGGCCGCAGGCCAGAAGAGAGCATCAGATCTCATTATAGATGATTGTGAGCAATCATGTGGTTGATGGGAATTGAACTCAGGACCTTTGGAAGAGCAGCCAGTGCTCACAAGTTCTGAGCCATCTCTTCATCCCCAGTCATTGTGTTTATTTTACTAAATATCTAGAAAACTCTCATATAATAAATGAATCTACTGAAGATAATGCGTTAAGTATAGCAAAATTCACTTGAATTTTATATTACATTACATTATATATTTACGTATTTTATTATTCAGTCTTAATTTCCCCTGGCTATTTAACCAATCTTTACTTTTACAATAGTCAGTACATTCTCTTGGTTTTACTTTATTGTTTTCCACTAACTCTTCCTTTTTAAATGTTCTCCATGGTGCTGGAGAGATGAGTCACAGGTGAACAGCAGGTGCTGATCTTCAGGAGACCGGCACATTGTTCCCATCCTCCATATCTTGAAGCTCATAACCACATGTGACTCCATTTGAGGGGCTCCAAGGCCCTCTTTTTACTTTACCTGGACCATCCACACAAGGGCTATATATTCACCCAGATGCATAAACATACACATTAATTAAAATATCAAAATTATTTCCTTTCAGAGTTAATCATATGTGTTTTCTATATACCTAAAATAGATTGGTTGGGATGCAGGGACACGGAGATTGGATGGTCGATAGGTGCATCATCTGATTAGGAGCTCTGTGGAAACATCGAACATATCCATGGAACTATCACAGTGATTTGCATGCTAATCAATCTAATTCAGATATTCATAAAATATATGTAACTCCGTAAAAAAGAAAATTGCAATATTTTGAACATATTTTAGTATAACAGCTTGAAATATGATTCTAACTATATTTTTTTCTAGACATTGTACAAATATCAATATGAAATTTTATGATGCAGTTTCCATTCCATAAGTTGATGTTTAGGAATCCTCACTGATAAGCAATATGTTACATATTTAAAATGTTTATCAATGTATACAAATGTTTAGAAATTATAAATTACAAAACAATTTAACATTAAAATTTTTATTTTCAGAGCAATGTCTCATGTGTTTCTATACACTGATTACTTAGAAGAATGCCATGACTATAATTAAGTTCAGAAAGCAAAACATTTTACTGAGTAATTAACCCAGGGAGTTTACAATAAAATTTATACTAGTCCATTCTTTTCTTAAATATATGTGAAAATGATCAGCTATTTCAAGATTATAAAGATGAATATTTTGATGTTATACTCTGAGATTTTAGTCATTTATGCCACTAAAATAAAGAGTTTAGAGGGAACAAGATTCTCATTTATTATATTATGTGCAGTCAAACAGTAAAATGATATCTGGAGGAAAAGCATGAATAACATTACTTTATTAGCAATACATATATTGATACTAAAGTTAAACTTGTACAATGTCGTTTGCTTTAAAACTAGTGATAAACAAAAGTGAGAAATGAGTATACGGGGAACAGAGCTAAACAGAGAACTCCTTGAATAACGAATGGCTGAGAAGCATTTAAAGAAATGCTCAACCTCATTAGCAATTAGGGAAATGCAAATCAGAACAACCCTGAGATTTCATCTTACACCCATCAGAATGGCCAAGATGAAAAACTCAAGTGACAACACATGCTGGAGAGGTTGTGGAGAAAGGGGAACCCTTCTCAACTGCTGGTGGGAATGTAAACTTGTACAACCACTCTGGAAATCAATCTGGCTCTTTCTCAGACAACTAGGAATAGCGCTTCCTCAAGATCCAGCCATACCACTCCTAGGCATATATCCAAAAGAGGCTCAAGTACACAAAAAGGACATTTGCTCAACCATGTTTATAGCAGCTTAATTTGTAATAGCCAGAAGCTGGAAACAGCCCAGATGCCCCTCAACTGAGAATGGATGCAGAAACTGTGGTACATCTATTCAATGGAGTATTTCTCAGCAATGAAAAACAAGGAAATCATGAAATTTGCAGGTAAATGGTAGGACCTGGAAAGGATCATGCTGAGTGAGTAGTCCTAGAAGCAAAAAGACACAGACGGTATATACTCACTCATATAAACATACAACATAGGATAAACCTGCTAAAATTTATACATCTAAACAAACTAAGCAAAAAAAGAGGAGCCTAACTAAAATGCTCAATCCCCATCCTGAAAGGCAAAGAGGATAGACATCAGAAGAAGAATAAAACAGGAAACAACCTAGGAACCTGCTACAGAGGGCCTCTGAAAGCCAGAAGAAGAAAACAGGAAACAACCTAGGAACCTGCCACAGAGGGACTCTGAAAGCCTCTGCCCTGCAGACTATCAAAGCAGATGCTGAGCTTGATGGCCAACTGTCAGGAAGAGTGAATGGAATTTTATGTAAGAAGTAGGAAATAACAAGAGATGGAGAGGACAGGAACTCCACAAGGAGAGCAACAGAACAAGAAAATTTGAACACAGGGAACTTCCCAGAGGCTCATACTCCAACCAAGGACTATTCATGGAGATAACCTAGAACCCCTGCACAGATGTAGCCCATGGCAGTTCAGTGTCCAAGTGGGGTCTATAGTAATGGGAAGAGGGAGTGCCTCTGATATAATCTGATTGGCCTGCTCTTTGATCACCTTGCCCTGAGGGGGGAAGCAGCCTTACCAGGCCACAAAAGATGACAATGCAGCCACTTCTGATGAGAACTGATAGACTAAGATCAGAAAAAAGGAGAGGAGAACCTCCCCTATCAGTCGACTTGGGGAGTGGCATGCATGCAGAAAGGGGAGAGAGGGTGTGATCGGGAGGGGAGGAGGGAGGGGCTTAGGGGGGGGATAAAAAATAAAGAAAGTGTAATTAATAAAAGTTAAATAAAAAATTAAAAAAAGAAAAATAAACTCTTTAGGGGAATATGCTCCATTGTATATTAAAGAACACTCTAAAAAATATCTAATTTATATCTGCATATATTGGTCATATGTGCTCATTAAATGTTTTGATGAAGTCTAAGTAATTCCTGTGTGTCATCATAAATATAGTACTTCTGATAATATACAGTAGCAATTAGGGGTCAATATTATCTAAATAATGGTTAAAGAAATGACTGAGCTCTCCCCACCAAAAAAAGCTCTGGGCCAGATGGTTTCAGCAATGAATTCTACTAGACCTTCAAAGAAGTGCTAACACCAATTCTCCTCAAACTATTCCACAAAATAGAAACAGAAGATACATTACCAAACTCATTCTATGAAGCGACAGTCACCCTGATACCTAAACCACACAAAGACACAACAAAAAAAAGAAAACTTCAGACCTATCTTATGAACATTGACACAAAAATACTCAATAAAATACTTGCAAACCGAATCCAAGAACACATCAAAGATATCATCCACCATGACCAAGTAGGCTTCATCCCAGGCATGCAAGGATGGTTCAACATATGGAAATCCATCAAAGTAATCCACCACATAAACAAACTGAAGGAGAAAAACCACATGATCATCTCTTTAGATGCTGAAAAAGCATTTGGCAAAGTCCAACACCCATTCATGTTTAAAGTCTTGGAGAGGTCAGGGATACAAGGCACATATCTAAACATAGTAAAGGCAATATACAGCAAGCCTATAGCCAACATCAAACTCAATGGAGAGAAACTTAAATCAATCCCACTGAAATCAGGGACAAGAAAAGGCTGCTCACTCTCTCCCTACCTCTTCAACATAGTACTTGAAGTACTAGCCAGTGCAATAAGACAGCTAAAGGAGATCAAGGGGATACACATTGGAAAGGAAAAGGTCAAAGTGTCACTATTTGCAGATGATATGATAGTGTATATGAGCAAACCCAAAAATTCAACCAGAGAACTCCTCCAGCTGATATACACCTTCAGCAAAGTGGCAGGATACAAAATCAACTCAAAAAAATCAGAAGCCCTCCTGTATACCAAAGACAAAAGGGTCAAGAAAGAAATTAGGGAAACAACACCCTTCACAATAGCCACTAATAACATAAAGTACCTTGGTGTGACTCTAACCAAGCAAGTGAAAGACCTGTTTGAGAAAAACTTCAAGTCTCTGAAGAAAGAAATCGAAGAAGATCTCAGAAGATGGAAAGATCTCCCATCCTCATGGATTGGTAGGATTAAACTTGTGAAAATGGCCATCCTTCCAAAAGCAATCTACAGATGCAATTCCCATCAAAATACCAACTCAATTCTTTACAGACCTTGAAAAAAAGATTCTCATTTTCATATGGAGAAACAAAAAAACCAGAATCTCCAAAACAATCCTGTACAACAACAGATCATTTGGAGGTATCTCCATCCCTGATCTCAAGCTGTACTACAGAGCAATAGTAATAAAAAGTGCATGGTATTGGCATAAAAACAGAAAGGAGGATCAATGGAACCACATAGAAGACCCAAAAATAAACCCACACACTTATGAATACTCGATTTTTGACAAAGAAGCCAAAATCATTCAATGGAAAAAAGACAGCATCTTCAACAAATGGTGCTGGTCCAACTGGATGTCTACATGCAGAAAAATGAAAATAGATCCATATTCATCACCCTGCACAAAACTAAAGTCCAATTGGATCAAAGACCTCAACATAAAACCAGATACTCTAAATCTGATAGAAGAAATAGTGGGGAACAGCCTAGAACTCATTGGCACAGTAGACAATTTCCTGAACAGAATACCAACAGCAGAGGCTCTAAGAGCAACAATCAATAAATGGGACCTCATGAAACTGGAAAGCTCCTGTAAAGCAAAGGGCACTGTCATCAAAACAAAACCACTGCCTACAGATTGGGAAAGAATCTTCACCAACCCTTTATTTGACAGAGGACTAATATCGAGTATATACAAAGAATTAAAGAAGCTGAAAAGCAGCAAACCAAGTAATCCAATTAAAAAATGGGGAACAGAGCTAAACAGAGAATTCTCTGTAGAGGAATATCGAATGGCAGAGAAACACTTAAAGAAATGCTCAACCTCATTAGCCATCAGGGAAATGCAAATCAAAAGGACCCTGAGATTTCACCTCACACCCATCAGAATGGCCAAGATGAAAAACTCAGGTGACATCACATGGTTGAGAGGTTGTGGAGAAAGGGGAACCCTCCTTCAGTATGGTGGGAAAGTAAACTGGTACAACCACTCTGGAAATCTATCTGGTGCTTTCTAAGACAATTAGGAATAGTGCTTCCTCAAGACCCAGCTATACCACTGCTGGCTATATACCCAAACTTTGCTCAAGTACACAAAAGGGATACCGGCTCAACCATGTTTATAGCAGCTTTACTTGTAATAGCCAGAACCTGGAAACAACCCATATGTCCATCAACGTAGGAATGGGTACAGAAACTGTGGTATTTTTACACAATGGAACACTACTCAGCAACCAAAAAGATGGAAGTCATGAAATTTGCAGGCAAATAGTGGGATCTAGAAAAGATCATTCTGAGTGAAATATCCCAGAAGGAGAATGATAAACATGGTATATACTCACTTATATAGACCTATAAGATATAAACATAATGAAATCTATACACCTAAAAAAGATAATAAAGAGATTGGACATGGGGTAAGATGATCAATCCTCGTTTAGAAAGACAGATAGGATGTGCATTGAACATATGACAGGAGTCTAATGAGCGCATCTGAAAGACGCTAACTAGCAGTGTTTTCAAAGCAGATACAAAGACTCATAAACAAACCTTTGGCAGAGTACAGGGAATCATATGAAAGAAGGGGAGTTAGTATGAGGTGGAAAGGATAGGAGCTCCACAAGGACCAAATATATCTGGGTACAAGGTCTTTTCTGAGACTGACATTCAACCAAGAACCATGTATGGATATAACCTAGAACCTCTGCTCGGATGTAGCCTGTGGTAGCTCAGTAACCAATTGGTTTCCCATAGTAAGTGGAACAAAGCCTATCTCTAACAGAAACTCTATGGCTGGCTCTTTGATCCCCTCACCCCCCAAGGGAGGAGCAGTCCTGTTAGGCCACAGAGGAGGGCTTTGCAGCCAGTCCTGAAGATACCTGATAAAACAGGATCAGATGAATGGAGAGGAGCTCCCTCCCATGGGCAGGGTGGAGATGAGGCTTGGAGGATGGGATTGGGAGGGATTGAGGGAGCGGGATACAGCTGGAATACAGAGTTAATAAAATGTAACTGATAAGAAAAAAATTAAAAAATATTAAAAATGAGCCTAATTAGGACAGAGCAACTTACAGCTAAAATAAGAGTGCCTTGTGCTTGGGAGAGCTGGACAAAGTCTGACAGGCAGCGCCTAGAAGCTGAAAGACCATCTCACATTAGAACAGGGAAACCTATTTGCAAATGAAGGAATTTTCCCCTATGTGAATAGATCCATCTAGTTCAAGCGGCTAAAGAATTATGACTGAGAAAAAAAAAAAAAAAAAAAAGAAGTGACTGAGCAGTTACACATAAATACACATACATACTGATCTTGAAAAGCATAGGTTTCAGTTACCAGCACTCAACGGATGACTTAAAATCATTGTAATTCCAGTGATATTAGTTGCTACGCTCATTTCTGCTTTCATATGTGCGAGACATTGGCATGGTTATAAGTACTTGCTGACAAAAAAATTGAACACATAAATTAAAATTAATGAATCTTTACTTGTCTAACTAAACAAATAGCCCCTTAATGTATTTATATTAAGCGTTTTATAATAATTTTCAGCTCATTTATGTATGTTATACAATAACAACATAATTTTTTTTTAAAATACCGATATCTTTTAATGTATGTCTTAGTGTTATATTGCATGGAAGGGACACCATGAACATGGAAAACTCTTACAAAAGACAGTATTTAATTGGAGCTAAATTACATATTCCATAGGTTTAATCTTTTGTCATCATGGCAGGAAGCATGGTGTCATGTAGACAACATAGTGCAGGAGAAGTAAAGAGTCCTACACCTGGATCCACAGGCAGAAGGAAGCAAGAAAGCCAAAGGGCCCAGTTGCACTTTTGAAACATAAAACCTGAAACACAATGACACGCTTACTCCAAAGAGGCCACACTTATTACAACAAGGACACATCTCCTAATCCTTCTGAAGCAGTACTACTCCATGATGACAGTTTATTCAAATATATGAGCCTATTGGACACATTCTCATTCAAAACACACATTACAATCCCTGGCACTCATAGGTTTGTTACTATATTTAAATGCAAAATTTCATGTGATTTTGTTTCAAAGGTCCAGTCTATTGCAGTCTAAACAACCGAAAATTCTGAAGTGCATTTGTTGGTGTTTAACTTTTTCAGTTATTTATATATATATATATATATTGGATATTAGCCCTCTGTCAGATGTAGGGTTGATGAAGATCTTTTCCCATTTTGTAGCTTTTCTTTTTGTTCTGATGACAGTGTCCTTTCCTTTACAGAAGCTTTTCAGTTTCATGAGGTCCCATTTATTGATCTTGGAGCCTGTGCTCTTGGTGTTCTATTCAGGAAGCTTTCTTCTGTGCCAATGACTTCCCCACTCTTTCTTCTAGCAGATTTAGTGTGTCTGGTTTTATGTTAAAGTCTTTGATCTACTTGGACTTAAGTTTTGTGCAGGGGAATAAATATGGATCTCTTTTCATTTTTTCTCCATGTAGACATCCAGTTAGACCAGCACCATTTGTTGAAGATGCTGTCTTTTTCCCATTGTATGGCATTGGCTTCATTGTCCAAAATTAAGAGTGCATATGTGTGTGGCTCTATTAATGGGTCTTCAATTCGATTCCATTTATCCAACAGTCTGTTTCTATGCCAGTACCATGCTGTTTTTATTACTGTTGTTCTCTAGTACAGCTTGAGATCTGGGTTGGAGATACCTCCAGAAGACATTTTTTTTTTACAGGATTGTTTTAGATATTCTGGATCTTTTTTCCAATGAAATGGAGAATTGTTCTTTCAATGTCTGTAAATATTGTGTTGGCATTTTGATGGGAATTGCATCGAATCTGTAGATTGCTTTTGGCAGGATGGCCATTTTCACTATGTTAATCCTGGTAATCCATGAGCATGGGATATCTTTCCATTTTCTGATATGTTCTTCAATTATTTTCTTCAGAGACTTGAAGGTTTTTTTTTTTTTTGAAAGGTCTTTGACTTGCTTTGTTAGAGTTACACCAAGGTGCTTTATGTCTTTTGTGACTATTGTAAAGGGTGTTTTATCCCTAACTTCTTTCTGACCCAGCTTGTCTCCTGTATACAGAGAGCTTCAGACTTTTTTGTGTTAATTTTCTATCCAGCCACTTAGCTCAAAGTTTTTATCAGCTGAAGGAGTTCTCTGGTAGAATTTTTGGGGTCACTCATGTATTCTATCATATCATCTGCAAATAGTAATACTTTGACTTCTTCCTTTTCAATTTGTATCTCCTTATTCTCCTTTAGTTGTCTTATTGCTTTAGCTAGGACTTCAAGAATTATGTTGAAGAGATAAAGAGAGAGTGGGAAGCCTTGCCTTTTCCCTGATTTCAGGGGGATTGATTTAAGTTTCTCTCCATTTCTTTTGATGTTGGTTATAGGCTTGCAGAATATTGTTTTCACAGTGTTTAGGTCTGTGCCTTGTATCCCTGATCTCTCCAATTTTAAAATGAATATGTGTTGGATTTTGTCATATGGTTTTCAACATCTAAGGGGATGATCATGTGGTTTTTGTTTTTTGTTTTTTTTTTTTTTTTAGTTTGTTTATATGGTGGATTACATTGATGGATTTTCATTGGTTGAACCACCCCTGCATGCCTGAGATGAAGCCTACTTTCCATGCTGGAGAGGATGTAGTGAAGAGCCAGGACCTCATTGGCAAAGAACACAACTTCCTTAACAGAACACCAACAGTACAGACTCTAAGATCATCAGTCAATAAATGGGACCTAATGAAACTGATAAGCTTCTATAAAGCAAAAGACACTGTCATCAGGAAAGAAAGAAACAGACTGTGAAAAGATCTTCACCAACCCTACATCTGACAGAGAGCTAATATCCAGAATATATAAAGAACTCAAGAAGTTAAACAACAAGAAACTTAGTAATCCAATAAAAAATTATGGTACAAAGCTAAAAAACGAATTCTCAATAGAGGTATCTAGAATGGCAGAGAAACACTTAAATATTCAACATCCTTAGTCATCAGGGAAATGCAAATCAAAACCACCCTGAGATTCAACCTCACCCCCATCAGTATGGCTAAGATAAAAAACTCAAGTGACAACACATGCTGGAGAGGATGTGGAGAAAGGGAAACCTTCTTCCATTGTTGGTGGGAATGTAAACTTGTACAATACTTTGAAAATCAGTCTGGTGCTTTCTCAGAATTAGGAGCTTTGCTACTTCAAGATCCATCTATATCACTAGTGGGCATATATCTGAAAGATGCTCAAGCATACAACAAGGATATTTGCTCAACCATGTTTGTGGTAGCATTATTCATACTAGTCAGAAACAGGTAACAACCTACATGTGCTTCAATGGAAGAATGGTTACAGAAATTGTGGTACATTTACACAGTGGAATTCTTCTCAGCTATTAAGAAGGAGGAAATCATGAAATTTACAGGCAAATGGTAAGAACAAGAGAAGATCGTCCTGAGTAAGGTATCCCAGAAGCAGAAAGACACACATGGTATACACTCACTTATAAGTGGATATTAGCCCCATCCTGAAAGGCAAAGAGGATGGACATCAGAAGAAGAAGAAAACAGGAAACAACCTAGGCACCTTCTACAGAGGGCCGCTGAAAGCCAGAAGAAGAAAACAGGAAACAACCTAGGAACCTGCCACAGAGGGCCTCTGAAGCCTCTGCCCTGCAGACTATCAAAGCAGATGCTGAGCCTGATGGCCAACTGTCAGGAAGAGTGAATCGAATTTTATGTAAGAAGTGGGAAATAGCAAGATCTGGAGAGGACAGGAACTCCACAAGGAGAGCAACAGAACAAGAAAATTTGAACACAGGGAACTTCCCAGAGACTCATACTCCAACCAAGGACTATTCATGGAGATAACCTAGAACCCCTGCACAGATGTAGCCCATGGCAGTTCACTTTCCAAATAGGTTCCATAGTAATGGGAAAAGGGACTGCCTTTGACATAATCTGATTGGCCTGCTCTTTGATCACCTCCCCCTGAGGGGGGAGCAGCCTTACCAGGCCACAGAAGATGACAATGCAGCCACTTCTGATGAGAACTGATAGTCTAAGATCAGAAAGAAGTAGAGGAAGACCTCCCCTATCAGTGGACTTGAGGAGGGGCATGCATGCAGAAAGGGGAGGAAGGGTGCGATTGGGATGGGAGGAGGGAGGGGCTTATGGGGGGTACAAAATGAATAAAGTGTAATTAATAATAATAATAAATATTAAAAAATAAGTGGATATTAGACATATAATATAGGATAAACATATTAAAATCTATACACCTAAGGAAGCTAAGCAAAAAGGAGGACTCTAGGGAACATGCTAAATTGTCATTCAGAAAGACAAATGGAATAGATATCAGAAGCAGGAGAAAAAAAGGGAACAGGACAAAAGCCTATGACAGACGACTTCTGAAAGACTCTACCCAGCAGGGTGTTGAAGCAGATGCAGAGGCTCTTAGACAAACTTTCGGCAGAGTGCATGAAATACTATGGAAGATTGGAGAGATAGAAAGACCTGGAGGGGATAGGAGCTCCACAAGGAGATCAATAGACATATAAACACACACACAAAATCTGGAGTCAGATTTGTTTGCAGGGACAGATACTCCAACCAAAGACCATGCATGGAGAGGACCTAAACACCCCGTTCAGAGGAAGCCCATAGGCTGCTCAGGTTCCAAGAGGGTTTCTTAGTAAGGAGAACCCATGCAGAGATGTAGCCCATGGCAGTTCATTCTCCAAGTAGATTCCCTAGTAATAGGAACAGGGACTGTCTCTCTGACATGTACTCAGCGGCAGGCTCTTTGATCATCTCCCCCTGGGGGTGGTGAGAAGCCTTACTAAGGCACAGAGGAAGATAATGTTGCCAGTTCTGATGAGACCTGATTGGCTAGGATCAGATAGAAGGGGAGGAGGTCTTTCCCTATCAATGGACTAGTAAAGGGGTATAGGGGAAGAAAAGGGAGAAGATGAGGACTAGAGCCTGGATACAAAGTTAATGAATTGCAATTAATTAATTAATTAATTAGTTAATTAATTAATTAATTAAACATCTAAACCTTGAAGTCTTTTCTGAGATTGACATCAATTCTTTAACTGATAACATATACTTAATGAAAATACTCATAAGGATTGGCTATATTGTCTCCTTCTGTGGTCCGGTTAGGCTGTACCCCTGCCCCATTCAGGGGGAGGTGATCAAAGAGCAAGCCACTGAGTTCATGTCAGAGACAGTCCCTGTTCCAATTACTAGAGAACCCACTTGGAGACTGAACTGCCATGGGCTACATCTGAGCAGAGGTTCTAAGTTATCTCCATGCATGGTCCCTGGTTGGAGTGTCAGTCTCAGAAAAGACCCCTGTGCCCAGATTTTTTGGTTCTGTTACTCTCTTTGTGGAACTCCTGTCCTTTCCAGGTCTTTCTCTTTTTCTCTTCTTTTATAAGATTCCCTGCACTCTGCCCAAAGTTTGGCTATGAGTCTCAGCATCTGCTTTGGTACCCTGATAGATGGAGTCTTTCAAAGGCCCTCTGGGGTAGGCTCCTGTCCTGTTCCCTGTTTTCTTCCTCTCCTAATATCTGTCCAGTTTGCCTTTCTGAATGAGTTTGATCATCTTACCCAGGGTCCTCTTTCTTGCTTAGCTTCTTTAGGTGTACAGATTTAGTATGTTTATTCTTTATTATATTTCTAATATCCACTTATAAGTGAGTACATACCATGTGTGTCTTTCTGCTTATGAGATATCTCACTGAGGACGATCTCTTCATGATCCCACCATTTTCCTGCAAATTTCATGAATTCCTTGTTTTTAAATCTTGAGTTGTATTCCATTGTGTAAATGTACCACTATTTCTGTATCCATTCCCCAGTTGAAGGACATCTGGATTATTTCCAGTTTCTGGCTATTATGAATAAAGCTGCTATGAATATGGTTGAACAAATATCCTTGTATACTTGAGCTTATTTTGGATATATGCCTAGGAGCGGTATAGCTAGATCTTTAGGTAGAACTACTCCTAATTGTCTGAGAAAACACAAGATTGATTTCCAAAGTGGTTGTACAAGTTTACATTCCCACGATCAATGGAGGAGGGTTCCTCTTTCTCCTTATCCTCTCCAGCATGTACTGTCATTTGAGTTTTTGTCCTTAGCTATTCTTATGGGTGTAAGGTGAAAAAAATAAATACTAAAAAAAAAAGAAAATACTCGAATCATATATTTTCAACATACAATGGCTCAGAATATATATTTATATTACAAAAACAAAAACAGGGAGCATAGTTAGGAAGTTAGACCTATAGTAGAGGATAACCATACTACAATGCACAGGCCCCAAAAAGCTAAATATTAAGAGGGCCCAAGGGAGACTGCAGGAATGTCATGCAGAAGGGGAAATAGAGTAGACAGCAGAAGTGGATGAAGAGGGAACTGGGCAGAGATGGAATAGGGAGAGAAACAAAAGTGTGGATCAGATGTGAGTGTGCTGGGGTGGGAGGTGAGAGGGGTGAGAACAAGGAGATAAACTGAGAGGATGAGGCATCACTTTGTCAAGCTGGAGGCCTATGACAGGGCAGGCTTCTCAGAGGATATGGGTATGATAATTAAGACTCTTAAATTGGGCACAGTGGAAGACTGAAGTGACCCCCTATCAGCCAGGTAGGACTAGTGGAAGGAGAGGAACAACAACCCACAGACAAAATTTTTGATTTGGTCAAAATTTTTGATCCAAAAATTACCCTGCTTACAAGAAGTTCAGGGATAAAAAGGGAACAAATATTGAGGGAAAGTTCAAACAACAATTGGTCAAACCTGAGACCCACTCCACGGTAGACAGCCAACTCCTGACACTATTAATGATGTTATGTTATGCCTGCCTACAGAAGCCTAATTTGACTGTCTTCTAGAAAGCTCCAGCAAGCAGAGAAGGATAGAGACAGATGCTGAGACTTGCACCCAAGCATGGGGCAGAGCTCAGGGAATCTGTGGAAATGTAAAGGGAAAAATGGAAGGACCTGGAGTGGACAGGAACATCACAAAACCAACAGAGACCACTAACCCAGACCCATGGGGCTATTAGAGACTGAGACATCAACTAAGGAACATTCATGCTCTGGATTTAGGAACCCAGCACAGATGTGGCTGATGGGCATCTTGCTCTTAATATGGGATGCCAGGCAAGTGGAGAGGAGGGTTTCTAATGTGGACTCTATTGCCTGGTTTTGGATCACTTCCCTCAGGCAGCCTTGTCTGGCCTCAGGGGATGAGATATGCTCAGTGCTGATGTGGCTTGATGTGCTTGATACAAGGGGAGGGGGCTCCACTTGTCTGGTTCAGGTAAAGAGAGGAGAAAGGGGATTCAGGAGAAGAGAGACTGGGAGAAAGGGAGGGGCCATCCTTGGAGTGTAAAGTAAATAAACTTAAATTAAAAAAATAAAATAAAATCTGTTGTTAGAAAAAATAAATACTCTCTTCAGAAAGTTGTCTGCTGTGCCACTGAGTTTGAGGCTTTTCCCCACCTTTTCTTTAAGCAGATATAAGGTGTCTGGTTTGTTGTTGAGGTATTTGATCCAGTAGACTTTAATTTTGTGCAGGGTGAGGAGACAACTTCCTGAACAGAACACCAACAGCTCAGGCTCTAAGATCAACAATCAATAAATAGGACCTTATGAAAATGAAAAGCTTCTGTAAAACGATGGACACTGTCAACAGAATAAAATGACAGCCTACAGACTGGGAAATGATCTTCACCAAACCTAGATCTGACAGAGGGCTAATATCCAGAATATATAAAGAACTCAAGAAAATAGACTCCAAAAAACCCAAATAATCCAATTTAAAATGGGGTACAGAGCTAAACAGAATTTTCAACAGAGGAATATCGAATGGCAGAGAAATACTTTAAAAAATACTCAATATCTTTAGACATCATGGAAATGCAAATCAAAATTACTCTGAAATATCGTCTTACACTGATCAGAATGGCAAAGCTCAAAAACTCACATGACAACACATGCTGAAAGAGGTTGTAGAGAAAGGTGAACCTTCCTCCATTGCTGGTAGGAGTGCAAACATGTACAACCACTTTGGAAATCAATCTTTCACTTTCCCAGAAAATTGGGAATAGCACTACCTCAAGATCCAGCTATACCACTCCTGGGTATATACCTGAAAGATGCTCCACCATTTAGCAAGCACATTTGCTCAACTATGTTCATAGCACCTTTATTTGTAATAACCAGAATATAGATGATGGAGGGAGTGTGGGACTTGGAGGAAATGAGGGAGGGGACTACAGTGGGGATACAAAGTGAAAAAATTGTAATAAATAAATAAATAAATAAATAAATAAATAAATAAATAAATAATGGTAGCTGAGACAACAACATATCTTTTGAATTACATAGTATCCACTATGCTTTTATGCATGCTTTTTATTAAACAAAATCAACCAATTAATACAAATGTATATACGTACATGTTTTTGTAGTACCTACTGTTCTAAATGGATATCAAAAAACACATATTAAGTATTGTGGAACATGAATGAAGCATCAGGACTACAAAATGAATAAGCTGACTCCACTATCTGCTTTACCAAATACTGCATACAGCTTTGTTCAAAAGGCATGACAGAACTTAAATAACAAAAGCCAGAATAGGCATATAAAAGTTGAGTGCCAATTATAATGGGACTTTTTTGGACTGCCAGTTCCCAATAGTGCCTCGGAGTCCTTTTATATTTATTGGAAAAGCTTGGCCTTAACTTAGGCTTGTTTTCAAGTAGCTGTTATTGTAAATTAACCCTTTTATAATTATCTACATTCTGCCATTTGACCTGTTACCTGTCTCAATCTTAGTTCCAGCACTGTTTCTTCAAGACTTTGGTTCTGACTAATGAATCTTCCTGCCTCATATTCTTTCCCAGAGTTTCTATCTCTCTCTACTCTTCTTCCTGTTCCACCTTCTTCTTTTCCTCATCTACTTCTTCCTCTTTTGCTCTTCTCCCCTCCTTTCATCCTCCTTTTCATTATTTATGATTATGATTATATAATTATATATATGTCACAAATGTATAGATCCTATCAAAGGCCAGAGCATGATGGACCTTCCGGAACTCTATTTAGGATTTTGTTTTTTCAAGGTAGGGTTTGTGTGTATAGCCTTGGCTGTCCTGGACTCACTTCATAGGCCAGGCTGGATTCAAACTCATAGAGCTCCACCTGTGTCTGCCTCCCTGAGAACTGGTATTACAAGAGTGGCATTTAGGAATTTATGTGTTGTGAACAGCCTGAAATGGGCGCTGGAAACTAAACTCTGGACCTCTGGAGAAACAGTAAAGTGCCAGTAATCATTTCACCGTGTCTCCAGCCCCAAATTCAGAGCTCTTGATTTTACCCCAGAAACTGACTTTAAGATTAAGAGAGAAAATCATATATTAACATATTTAAGCACTGGCGTTAATAGAAAAAGAGAAGGCCAAGGAAAGGCTGAGACATGCCCAGGTGTAAGTGTGTGAGTCTCAAAGGAAAGTTGCATTACTGTTTGAGCAGTACACAAATAATGTATTATTTATTTATTTATTTTTTTTGTAACTCTCAAGGTGTACATCACGAGATTAGTAAGAAACATTTTTCACTCTTCCAGTCTTTTCAATAAATGAGATTGTGGGATGCCACTGGTTGTGTTTTCAATAAGATTGAAATATGGTAAGATAAAACATTGGTGACAAAAAATGGAAAATGTTTAAGGGCTCAGGGAAAACAGTCTTGTGAGAATTTCTTCCCTGAAGAGACATAAGCAATCTACACAACTCTGTATAAATCCCATCTTTTGGATCCCATAATGTGAGGAACAACTGACATTGTGATGGGATTGCTCCAAATAATAATAATTCTGAAACTTGGTGTCTCTCTCAAAGACAGATTAGCAGAGAACTTCCCTCCTGACCCAAAAAGTTCTGCTCTGCTAGGTCCCCTGAACTTGATATGATCTAATAAGTATTTTTTTGCTTTTACTAATACATAAGTGGAGCTAAACCTGTTGTTTCTTGTTCTTAGACTCTGACTCAGCTTTTAGTCTTCCTGCTATACTCTGAAAATTTGTTCTTAAACCCTCATTCCAGGCTCTAGGGCAGTGGCTCTGTCATGGCAGAATGTAGAATGATCAGTCTACTTCTGAAATATCTTGAATACTGTCATAGCCTTTTTATTTAGCATTCATTCAATAAACTGTATGTGTGTCTGTGAGAGAAATTTATAGCTATGTGATACAAAAGTTATAATATTATTCATTTAGATTAGAATAAAAAACCTGCATTAATCTTGGCCAGGTTATCAAGAGAGGTGTTATTAATGACAAATTAACAGAAACCCTAATCTTGTAGGTTTATTACTCATCAGTAAATTTTTGCATTCTAGAAATACATAAACATACCCATCACTGTTTCTGGCATACAATACTGATGACACTTCCCAAAGCATGAGGTGGCCATGTGAAGTTAGTTAGTGACTGAGTACAAATGGCTGAAACATCTGGAATTTCAGCTGAGGATCCAGTGAGGCTCCCTTCATCACTCCATGTTTAAGGAAATGTAAGAGTTCACAAATCTGCTCCTGATGCACACTTACAAGGAGAAACATATGATGTGATGAAATTTACACTGCTTTTGTTCAGCTAGTGAAAAATTGAAAGTCACAGTAATCCTAGAAAAAAATGAAGAGAAGGTAATAGAATACATGTAACATAAGAGAATATCCTGTGCTTTTAACAGGGAAAGGTAGACCAGCCTATGAAGGCAGAAGACCTGGATAGGGCAATAGAAAAAAGAAATGAATAAGAACAATGTGTTTATGCATTGTATTTATCATAAGCTCTTATGTATGTATTTATCATAAGAAAACTGCTATCCTTATCACATTCCCTATGGCAAGATTGCAAATAAAGACAAAAGACTTCTTATTATTTTACCATTATTATTCATCAGATCTTACTAAAATAAAGTATCTTATTAAAGGATTGATTTGTAAAATTATGTTATTTGCATATCATTGTTGAATTATTACAATCATATTAAAAGTAACACAGACCCATGGTAGATATCATAGTTAACCTAAGAAAATTACTATTTTCCATTATTATACAAGCATAAATATATTTTTTCAAATACGTTGAACTAATAGCTTATTTGGTGTGTTTAAGTTGTTTACAACAATTCTTTGTAATAAATTAATAAAGGCTATTTTATCACTTCATTGGTGTACATTCTGCTGTATTACAGTGCATATTTATTAGAAGGTAATGTATAAAGTGTTCCTTTGCAAAACTTAATAACATTTTTCCCAAGTTAAAACAAGAAAATATGGAATGTCATTCAGACACTGCAGAACTATATTTTATTGAGTCATTATTGGTCTGTATTTCAATATTGCAATACTTACAGGGAAAATTACCTGTTGGGGGTTTCTTAATCTCTATAATAAAATAAGAAAAAAAAAGACTCAGAAGAAAATTTGGGAATAAGTGTTAGATTTTAAGAGAAAAACATGAAAGCAAGAAGGGTATATACCATACCAGCTGCCATGAAATGAAAATGATTAAGAGAGAAAAATACAACATTTGTAGTGAGGATAGTCAAGAAGTCACATGGTAAAGGAAGATTACAGTGCCTTCAGAGAAAGTGTAAAAATTGAGACCACCATGGTAGACATTGTTACTCTTTGGTCAGTGTCTAAAAAAAAATGGATACAGAAAAGAAAGAGAAAAAGTCCTACACCTATCTCAGAAAAGATGTCAAGCTTCATTCTGGAGGATCCACACTGATGTGGGTGGGCGAGCAACTTGATTTTGTATTAGGAGGATTCTGGTGAGGAAAAATACAATACCTCCTTAAGTTATCAATAAGTTTTCCCAGAATGTTTAAGGATAGAATGTGAAGTTTCTACCAAGGGATAGAAGTAAACATAAACACCACCAACAAAAATAAAACAAGATAATTTTATCATTTTATATGACATTCTCTAAAATATGGAGAAGCTGATTTTCACATTTCAGGTGTTAGCTGAGAATGGTAGGGATCCAATACTTGTGTGTGTGTGTGTGCATGTATATATGTATATATACACATATATATGTATATATATACATAAATATATATGTATATATACACATATATATGTACATACACACATATAAAATATGTATTTCTTCAGAAGAATGAACAAACTGTATTTATATTTATGCGGTTGGTTTGTTCTTCATTTGGTAAATATTTTTGTGTCCATTTTTTTCTGCAGAGATCACAATTTCATTTTCATGATGACTGTGTAATATTCCATTATGTGTATCTTAGAAATAAGTTCCTGGTAACAAAGAAAGAAAGCTCTCATTACAATTAACGTTTTTCAAAGAACCAGCTCATGGTTTCATTGATTCTTTGAATTGATTTATTTGTCTCTAATTTATTGATTTCAGTCCTTAGTTTGATTATTTCCAGCCATCTAATCCTCTTCGGTGTTTCTGCTTCTTTTTTTTCTAGGGCTTTTAGGTGAGCCATTAAGTCTCTGGCATGAAATGTTTCGAATTTCTTCTGGTAGGCATTTAGTGCTATGAACTTTCCTCTTTTTTTTTTTTTCTCTATATATATATTTTTTATTTTTTTACTATTAATTACACTTTATTCATTTTGTATTCCCTCATAAGCCCCTCCCTCCTCCCCTCCTGATCCCACTCTCCCTCCCCCTTCCTCATGCATGCCCCTCCCCAAGTCCACTGATAGGGGAGGTCCTCTTCTTCAACTTAGTCTATCAGATCACATCATGAGTGGCTGCATTGTCATCTTCTGTGGCCTGGTAAGGCTGCTCCTCCATCAGGGGGAGGTGATCAAAGAGCAGGCCAATCAGTTTATGTCAGTGGCAGTCCCTCTTCGCATTATTATGTCACCCACTTGGAAATTGAACTGCCATGGGCTACATCTGTGCAGGGGTTCTAGGTTATCTCCATTCATGGTACTTGGTTGGAGTATGAGTCTCTGGAAAGAGCCCTGTGCTCAAATTTCCTGGTTCTGTTGCTCTCCATGTGGAGTTCTGTCCTCTCCAGATCTTACTATTTCCCACTTCTTTCAGAAGATTCCATGCACTCTGTCCAATAGTTGGCCCTAAGTCTCAGCATCTGCTTTGATACCCTGCACGGCAGAGCCTTTTAGAGGGCCTGTGTGGCAGGTTCCTAAATTCTTTCCTGTTTTCTTTTTCTGGTGTCCATCCTCTTTGCCTTTTGGGATAGGGATTGTATTGATATACATTAGACATTGTCTATTACAGAACTGGCAGAGAATTTGTCCCATCCTGTGGCCATTTACCTCATTTGTATTGTTTTTATTGGTATGAATGTTTTTTTGGTTTGTTTGTTTATTTTGTTTTGGTTTTTTTTAGATAGAAAAACACATTTTAATGGGCATACTAATGAACAGAAAGCAATGTATCTTTTTTTTTTACTGTTTTCTTTTTCTTTCTTTCTTTATTCTTTTTATTAATTACAGTTTATTCACTTTGTATCCCCCCATAAGCCCCTCCCTCCTTTCCTCCCGGTTCCACCCTCCCTACTCCTTCTTCGTGCATGCCCCTCCCCAAGTCCACTGATAGGGGAGGTCCTCCTCACCTTCCTTCTGATCTTAGTCTATCAGATCACCTCAGGAATGGCTGGATTGTCATCTTCTGTGGCCTGGTAAAGCTGCTCTCCCCTCAGGGGAAGGTGATCAAAGAACAGCCCTAACAGATTATGTCAGAGGCAGTCCCTCTTCCCATTACCTCATTCAATTGCATTTGTCTGTTTTGTTTGTTTTTGGTTTTTGTTTGTTTGTTTTGTTTGTCTATTTTTTGTTTGTTTTGTGTTTTTTTGTTTATTTGTTTTGTGGGGTCTCCTCCTATATAACTAGATTATTATTCTGAAAGGGCTTGCCTGAGGCTATACCTGCTTGTTCTCCATAGTGGTTAAAATAGGAGATCTCATAACAAGTTATTGGTCTTTGTTCAGTGTGAGACATATGAATAGAGTTACATTTTTTCTATGTTTGATTATTCAGATTGCCAACCATAGTGTGTTGATGAAGGTCATCATGATTTGGTGTTGTTATCTTATGAATTTTTGTTAATATTTGATTAGGCAATAGTAACTATGTGTGTTCATTTCAGCATACTCTAGTCTATTCAGTTTGTTATGTGACTTTCTTAATTTGAGTAGTACCTTGTTCTACACATACTATGGTTCTGTATTGTGATTATAAGGCAGGTATTCAATTATCCTTGATAGTGTTCATTTTGTTTATAACTGAAAATGCAGTCAGCTTTGATCAATGCCTCTGATGTCAATAAAATTAAGAAAGAATTCCTAGCTTACTGAAAATATCGCTCAATTTTTAAGCACTTGTTTCATAAATGTGAGTCTTTTTATTTATTCATTCATTCATTTATTTATTTATTTATTTATTTATTTATTATTAATCACACTTTATTCACTTTGTATCCCCCCCATAGCCCCTCCCTCCTCCCTTCCAATCTCACCCTCCCTCTCCCTTCTTCATGCATGCCCCTCTCCAAGTCCACTGATAAGGGAGGTCCTCCTCTCCTTCCTTCTGATCTTAGTCTATCAGATCTCATCAGGAGTGGCTGCATTGACACAGAGGGCCTCTGAAAGGCTCTACCCTGCAGACTATCAAAGCAGATGCTGAGACTTATGGCCAACTGTTGGGCAGTGTGCATAGAATCTTATGTAAGAAGTGGGAAATAGTAAGATCTGGAGAGGATAGGAACTCCATAAGGAGAGCTACTGAACCAGAAATTTAAACACAGGGTCTTCCCAGAGACTCATACTCCAACCAAGTACCATGCATGGAGATAACCTAGAACCCCTGCACAGATGTAGCCCATGGCAGCTTACTGTCCAAGTGTGTTACATAGTAATGGGAAGAGGGACTGCCTCTGACATAATCTGATTGGCCTGCTCTTTGATAAATGTGAGTCTTAAATGGAATCCTCACTATAAAAAATAGAAAAATAAAGAAAAAGAAAAATTCTTTAGTATATGCAACGGGTTACATATTTAGTAAATAACAATAAACTTGATCAAAAAGCTCTTTAATTGTGTTTATCTTACACACAGTTTAAAAGAGGAGTGGGAAAAATGAACAAAAGAGGAGTGGAAAAAATGAACAAGTAGGAAATGTATGTATGATTCCCTGGAGAGTATAGGAGTAACAGCCAAAATATTTGGGCTCAGGGCTACTTTCTGAGACTAATACTCTAACCAAGGTATATTCATGTATATAACCCCTGATGATATGTAGCCCATGGCAGCTCAGTATTCAAGTTGGTACCCTAGTAATGGGAAGAGAGAATGTCTCTGACATGAACTCAGTGGCTAGTTCGTTCACCACCAGCCCCCCTTTCATAAAAGGGAGGAGCAGCCTTGCGAGGCCACAGAGGAGGACATTGCAGCCAGTCCTGAAGATACCTGATAAAACAGGGTCAGATGGAAGAGGAGGAGGAGGACCTCCCCTCTCAGTGGACTTTGGAGAAGGGCATGGGAGGAGATGAGGGAGTGAGGGTGGGATTGGGAGGGAATGAGAGAGGGAGCTACAGCTGGGATACAAAGCAAATAAAATGTAACTAAGGTAAAAAAATAAAAAAAAATTAATTAAAATGAAAATGTACATATTTTATATATGTTAAAATTTTCTAAAAGACATTTAATAACTCATAATCATGAAAATTCCAAAAACAAAACAAAACAAGTGTATGGATGGATGAGACAAACAGCATTAATATCTTTGCAGCTTTTGAGTTGTGGGGCTGTGTTTAAAGTAATGTTAAAACCACATAATTCTGCCGGCATGTATAGTCTTAGAACTCAGGAGTCAGAAGGAGAGAGATCGCTTTGAGTTCAAGGCCAGCAGGTTAACATACTGAGTTCCAGAACAGTCAAAAATACTGAGTAAGACCCTTTCTTAAAAACCAAATAACAAATGAGCAAAAGATAGGCTAAAGTTTATACTTGTAAACCACTTTCACCATTAGAAATTAATCTCATATATTTTTATTTATTATTATAATTTAACTTGCTAAGCCAAATGACATTATGTCAGTGCTTGATGAATCTGATTCTGGGATTTAAGAGGAACTAGCTCTCCTGAAATGTATCCACTGGGATCTTTAAATAGAGCATTCATTTCATAAATGATTTACATTCCACTCAAAGTTGTCAGACTTCTATTAATGTAAAACAATTTCAGAACACTGCTAACAACTCTTGTTTCATTTTAACTCATCAACTAGACATGAACTGTTCTAAATAGTATCATCTATTCTCTCAACCATCACATGGTTTCACTACATCAGAATTAAATGACTCTAATGACTTGCCATGATTTATCATCCAGAGGATGAATAAATCTATACTTTCTAATATTAATCTCATTACTTTTATGCATGACTTGACATTATAAATTATCTTGAAAAGAAAAATGTTTTGCTCATTTTTCTTTGATGTAATGTATTAAGATGTAAATCCCATATTGAGAGAAACTATACACATGTTTAAGAAAAAGTTTTTGGAACCAACATTAGTATTAAATAATTTTATGTATCACTTTCATTTTATGTGTTACCTTTAAATCAAATAATACTGCACTATGAGAATATAAATAGCGTTATGCTTTAGCTTTCACAAATTATTAATATTTAAAAGATTTTTTAATTTTCTTACTTTTATAATTAATTAATTAATTTTTACAATTTATTCACTTTGTGTTATGACTGTAGCCCCTTCCCTCATCTCCTACTGGTCGCACCGACCCTCCCTCTTCTCCCTCTTTGCCCCTACCTTAGTCCGCTGATAGGGGAGGTCCTCCTCCCCTTCTATTTGACACTAGTCTATCAGGTCACATCAGGACTGCCAGCATTGTCTTACTCTGAGGCCTGGCAAGGCTGCAGCCTCAAGCGAAGGTGCTCAAAGAGCCAACCACTGAAGATAGAGAGATTAAAGCTTCCAAACAGATAGAAACTACCTGGATAGGGACAATTGAAGGTAATAGAATGAATATTATGAACATATATAAGTATGTAATATAATGAAATACAACAATTTCTGTAATTAATACAAGCAGGTAATCAATAAATGATGAAATATATTCTTTTTTTTCTTTAATTTTATTTTTTTCTTATCAGTTACATTTTATTAACTCTGTATCCCAGCCGTGTCCCGATCCCTCATTCCCTCCCAGTCCCTCCCTCCCTCATCTCCACCGTGCCCCTTGCCAAGTCCACTGATAGGGGGGACCTCCTCCCCATTCATCCGATCCTGTTTTATCAGGTATCTTCAGGACTGGCTGCAAAGCTCTCCTCTGTGGCCTAACAGGACTGCTCCTCCCTTGGGGGGTGGGGAGGCCAAAGAGCCAGTCATTGAGTTCCTGTTAGAAATTGTCCTTGTTCCCCTCACTATGGGAAACCAATTGGTTACTGAGTTACCACAGGCTACATCTGAGCAGAGGTTCTAGGTTACATTCATACATGGTCCTTGGCTGCATGTCAGTCTCAGAAAAGACCCTGTGCCCAGATATGTTTGGTCCTTGTGGAGCTCCTATCCTTTCCTCATCAGACTAACTCCTCTTCTTTCTTATGATTCCCTGTACTCTGCCAAAGGTTTGGTCATGAGTCTTTGCTTTGAAAACACTGCTACTTAGAGTTTTTCAAATGCACTCAGTAGACTCCTGTCAATGTTTAATGTGCATCCCATCTGTCTTTCAAAATGAGGATTGATAATCTTACCCCATGTCTGCTCTCTTGATTATCTTTTTTAGGTGTATAGATTTCATTATGTTTATCATATCTTATAGGTCTATATAAGTGAATATATACCGTGTTTGTCTTTCTCCTTCTGGGATATTTCACTCAGGATGATCTTTTCTAGGTCCCACCATTTGCCTGCAAATTTCATGATTTCCTCCTTTTTGATTGCTGAGTAGTATTCCATTGTCTAAAAATACCACAATTTCTGTACCCATTCCTCCGTTGATGGACATCTGGGTTGTTTCCAGGTTCTGGCTATTACAAATAAAGCTGCTATAAACATATTCTTAAATTATCAAATTATATAGATCTATCCTACTAAACATAAAAAACTAAATTAAGAAATTATATTTCTTCCATAAATTTCAGCTTTGATGTTGTGTTCAAATCAACCTTACAAAATGTTCCACTTAAACATTTTCTTCTTTTTTTATATTTGAAAGTCTACTTATAGCCCATTCTCTTCAGATTTGTAGTGATCTTCATCTCTTGGTTTCTTAACTGTTAAAATCTCTTATAAGAAAAAATAACCTCTAATATAATTAATATGACTGTTTTTGAACTACACTAATACTAGAGATGACCATAGAAACTGTACAATACTTGTGTCTAATACTTGTTGATTTATTTTCAACAAAAACACAGTTATTCTCTAACTTTCAAACCTGCATTGTTAACTAGCAGATAATTTTTTTTATCATTTTTTTGTTTTTTGTATCAATTACAGTTTATTCACTTTGTATCCCAGCTGTAACCCCCTCTCCCATTGTCTCCCAATCACACCCACTCTCCCTCATATCCTCCCATGCCCTTGTCAAGTCCACTGATAGTGGAGGTCCTCCTTCTCTTTCATCTGACCCTAACTTTTCAGGTCTCATCAGGACTGGCTGAATTGTCCTCCTCTGTGGCCTGATAAGGCTGCTCCCCCCTCAGGGAAAGGTGATCAAAGAGCCAGCCACTTAGTTCATGTCAAAGACAATCAGTGTTCCCCTTACTAGGTTACCCACTTGGATAGGGAGCTGCTATGGACTACATCAGAGCAGATGAAATTTTTAAATGTGTGATTATCTTACACACAATTAAGTTTATAATTTTTTGGAATGTTTTTAAAATTTCTAAGATTATGCTACGAATTAACCAACAACTC
This sequence comes from Psammomys obesus, assembly GCF_907164565.1. NCBI lineage: Eukaryota > Metazoa > Chordata > Mammalia > Rodentia > Muridae > Psammomys > Psammomys obesus. The sequence goes on along the minus strand of NW_026594428.1, from coordinate 946,736 downwards.
CCTAGCTTAAATTTGGTGACAGAAGGGTGTCTTAGTTAATGTCTTTGAATCATGAAGATCCAGAATTCCTAAATTTGTCCTCAGTTCTGCTTTCCACTTCTGTTTTGGAAATACAGCTTCCAAAGACAGGAAAGTCAGTTTTATTTAAGTATATGCCTCATGCTAGGTCAAACATGCTGCCAGTGAAAGGGCCTACATATAGAAGTACAGGAGAAGCACAAACTGGAGTTAATAAGTTAATAAATACAAATTAAAATGGCATAAGTAATTTAATAAGGAGGTAATCCTTCTCAAATTTAAGATTAGGATCTTGCAAGCAAAAGGCATGAACAAGATCCACTTATAAGTGAATGTACACCACATGTGTCTTTCTGCATCTGTGTTACCTCACTCAAGATGATCTTTTTTCTACTTTCATCCATTTGCTTGCAAATTTCATGATTTCCTTGTTTTTAATAGCTGAGTAGTAATCCATTGTGTAAATGTATCACACTTTGTATATACATTCCTCAGCTGAGAGACAGCTAGGTGGTTTCCAGATTCTGGCTATTACAAATAAGGTGGTATAAGCATGGTTGAGCATCTTTGGGATGTATGCCCAACAGTGGTATAGCTGTGTCTTGAGGTATGGCTATTTCAAGTTTTCTGAGACTGTGCCAGATTGATTTCCAAAGTGGTTGTACAAGTTTGCACTCCCACCAACAATGGAGTGGTGTTTCACTTTCTCCACATCTTCTAAGCATGTGTTGTTACTTGAGTTTTTAATCTTGGCCATTCTGACAGGTATAAGATGAAATCTCAGAGTTCTTTTGATTTGCATTTCCTGGGCAGGTAAGCACATTGAGCATTTCACTAAGTGCTTCTCCACATTTAAGATTCCTCTGTTGAGAATTTTCTGTTTAAACTGTACCCCACTTATTTATTTATTTATTTATTTATTTATTTATTTATTTGTTACAATTTATTCACTTTGCATCCCTGATATAGCCCCCTCCTTTGTCTCCTTCCAATCATACACATAATCCCCCCTTTCAGGGAAACAACACCCTTCAAAAAAGCCACCAGTAACATAAAGTACCTTGGGGTGATTTTAACCAAGCAAGTGAAAGACCTGTTTTAAAAAAACTTCAAATCTCTGAAGAAAGAAATTGAAGAAGATATCAGAAGATGGAAAGATCTCCAGTGCTCATGGATTGGTAGGATTAACATAGTGAAAACTGCCATCGTGCCGAAAACATTCTACAGATTCAATGCTATTCCAATCAAAATACCAATACAACTCTTTTTTTTAATTTTATTTTTTTTCTTATCAGTTACATTTTATTAACTCTGTATCCCAGCTGTATCTCCCTCCCTCATTCCCTACCAATCCCACCCTCCCTTCCTCATCTCCACCATGCTCCTTTCTAAGTCCACTGATGGGAGGGAGCTCCTCCCCATTCATCCAATCCTGTTTTATCAGGTATCTTCAGGACTGTCTGCAAAGCCCTCCTCTGTGGCCTAACAGGACTGCCCCTCCCTTGGGGAGTGGGGAGGTCAAAGAGCCAGCCATTGAGTTCCTGTTAGAAATAGTCCTTGTTCCCCTCACTATGGGAAACCAATTGGTTACTGAGCTACCACAGGCCACATCTGAGCAGAGGTTCTAGGCTATATCCATACATGGTCCTTGGTTGAATGTCAGTCTCAGAAAAGACCCTGTGCCCAGATATATTTGGTCCTTGTGGAGCTCCTATCCTTTCCCCATCATACTAACTCCCCTTCTTTCATATCATTCCCTGTACTCTGCCGAAGGTTTGGTCATGAGTCTTTGTATCTACTTTGAAAACACTGCTAGTTAGAGTCTTTCAGATGCCCTCAGTAGACTCCTGTCATACATTCAATGCACATCCCATCTGTCTTTCTAAACGAGGATTGATCATCTTACCCCATGTCTGCTCTCTTGATTATCTTTTACAGACCTTGAAAGAAAAATTCTCAACTTTATATGGAGAAACAAAAAGCCCAGAATTTCCAAAACAATCCTGTAGAACAACAGAGCATCTGGAGCTATCTCCATCCCTGATCTCAAGCTGTACTATAGAGAAATAGTAATAAAAATGACATGGTATTGGCATAGAAGCAGAAAAGTACGTCAATGGAACTTAAAAGAAGACCCAGAATAAAACCCACACACCTATGAATATTTGATTTTGACAACGAAATCAAAATCATTCAAAGGAAAAAAGAAAGCATTTTCAACATATGGTGCTGGTCCAAATGCTTGTCTACATGCAGGAAAATGCAAATACATACATATTTATCACCCTGCACAAAACTAATGTCCAAGTGGATCAAAGACCTCAACATAAAACCAGGTACACTTAATTGGTTAGAAAAAAAATGTGGGGAAGACCTTGAAACTCTTTGGCACAGGACAAAACTTCCTGAACAGAGCACCATCAACACAGGCTCTAAGAGCAACAATCAATAAATCAGACCCCATGAAACTGAAAAGCTTCTGTAAAGCAAAGGACACTGTCATCAGAAGAAAATGACAGACTACAGACTGGGAAAGGATCTTCACCAACCCTATATCTGAAAGAGGGCTAATATCAGGAATAGAAAAAGAACTCAAGAAGATTAAAAAAAAAATCAAATAATCCAATTAAAAAATGGAGTACAGAGATAAATAGAGAATTCTCTGTAGAGGAATATTGAATGGCAGAGAAACATTTAAAGAAATGCTCAACATCTTTAGTCATTAGTGAAATGCAAATCAAAAAGACTGTGAGATTTCACCTTACACCCATCAGAATGGCTAAGATCAAAATCTCAAATGACAACACATGCTGGAGAGGTTGTGGAGAAAGGGGAACCCTCCTCCATTCCTGATAGAATGTAAACTTGTACAACCACTTTGGAAAGCAATTTGGTGCTTTCTCAGACAATTAGGAATTGTGCTTCCTCTAGATCCAACTATACCACTCCTAGGCATATATCCAAAATATGCTCAAGTACACAACAAGGACATTTGTTCAACCATGTTTGTAGCAGTTTTATTTGTAATAGCCAGAATCTGGAAACAACCCAGATGTCCTTCAATGGAGGAATGGATACAGAAATTGTGGTACATTTACACAATGGAATGCTACTCAGCAATTTAAAACAAGAAAATCATGAAATTTCCAGGCAAGTGGTAGGATCTAAAAAAGATCATCCTGAGTGAGGTATCCCAATACAGAGAAAGACACACATGGTATATACTCACTTATTAGTGGATACTAGACATATAATATAGGATAAACTTAAAAAAATATGAACACCTAAAGAAGGCGAGCTAGAAAGAGGACCCTGGATAATATGATCAGTCCTCATTCAGAAAGGCAAATGGGACAGACATTGGAAGAAGGAGAAAACAGGAAACAGGACAGGAGCCTATCACGGAGGGCTTTTGAAAGATTCAACCCAGCATTGCATAAAAGCAGATACTGAGACTCATAAACAAACTTTGGGCAGAATGCAGGGAATCTTAGGAAAGACGAGTGGTGGGGATAGTAATACCTGGAGAGTACAGGAGCTCCACAAGGAGAATGACAGAACCAAAATATCTGGGCACAGGGTCTTTTATGAGACTGATACTCCAACCAAAGACTGTGCATGGATATAACCTAGAAACCCTGCTCAGATGTAGCCCATGGCAGCTCCATATCCATGTGGGTGCCCTAGTAAGGGCTACAGAAACTGTCTCTGACATGAATTCAGTGGCTATCTTGTTGACCTCCTCCCCTGGATGCGGGAGCAGCCTTGGCAGGTCACAGAAGACAATGAGACTGGATAAGTGAGGGTCAGATGGAAGGAGAGGACAAGCTCCCCTATTCATAGACTTGGAGAGAGGAATACAGGAGATGAGGGAGAGAGGGTGGGATTGGGAGAGGAGGAGGGAGGGGTCAACAGCTGGGATACAAAGTGAATAAACTGTAATTCATATAAAAAGGGAAAAGGACAGGAGCCTGCCACAGAGGGCTCAGAAAGGCTCTGCCCTGCAGGGTATCAAAGCACATGCTGAGACTCATGGCCAACCTTTGGGCAGAGTACAGGGAACCTTATGAAAGAAGTGGGAAATAGTAAGACCTAGAGAGGACAGGAGCTCCACAAGGAGAACAACAGAACCAAAAAAAATCTGTGTACAGGGGTCTTTTCTGAGACTGATATTCCAACCAAGGTCCATGCATAGAGATAACCTAGAACCCCTGCACAGATATAGCTCATGGCAGGTCAATGTCCAAGTGAGTTCCATAGTAATGGGAACAGGAGCTGTCTCTGACATGAACTGATTGGCTTGCTCTTTGATCACTTCCCCCCGAGGGGGAGCAACTTTAACAGGCCACAGAGGAAGACAATACAGCCATTCCTGATGGGACCTGATAGACTAGGATCAGAAGGAAGGGGAGGAAGACCTCCCCTATCAGTGGACTTGAGGAGGGGCATAGGTTGAGAAGTGGAAGGGAGGGTTATTTTTGGAGAGGAGGAGGGAGGCAGCTATTGGGGGGGGGGATACAAAGTGAATAATTTATAATTAATAAAGACAAAAAATGGTATAAAGAGAAAAAAGAAAGACAAAAAATTTTAAAAAGTTATTACTATACCACTCCTAGGCATATATCCAAAATATGTCCCACCATTCAATAAGGACATTTTCTCAATTATGTTTGTAGTCACTTTTTTTGTAATAGCTAACCAGAATCAAACAACAATCCAAATGTCCCTCAGCTTTGAAATGGATACAGAAACTGTGGTATATTCACACAATGATATCCAAACCACTTTAACATCGCCTTCTGATCATGCCTTCCAAAGTCCATATAATCCAAATAAACAATGCTGTGACATCATCTCACAGCTGATGATGTCTTAAATATTCTTTGCTATGTATGGTTGATGATATCTGTAGTTTTTCTCCAGATACATATTCAAATGTATGCATATTTCTTTATATTTATGTATTACCTATGTATTTATGTGGCCATACATACATAAAATTTACTCTCATTTTATATCAGTAAATAATTTTGAAAATTTTTCCTGTATAATAATCATATATAACTAAAAGATGAGTTATTACATTTCTTCAATACAAATCATGTATGCAATATATTTAATAGATTAAAACACTAATTTCCCACACCCCCCCAAAAAAAACTAGATTTATGACAAAAAATATAGACAGTGAAGAACACTATATATATATATATATATATATATATATATATATACACACACATATATTTAAGCTTGTGTATCTCATTATATAAATAAAGTATTATAATGGACATATTACCAGGAGAACATTTTTTTCAGGTTAAACTGTACTGTCTTTTGTGATTACTGATTTATAAGCTGTACAGTTCCTCTTTCACAGACAAAGAAACCCATATAGATGATCTATTTTAACATTTAGATCTTTCCTCAGGGTTCTCTAAAAAGAAATGAATTACTTATAAGATACTCAAACCATTTCTACATCTTGTGCATTACCAAATCCCAGACAACACATAGCATTTGGGAAAGAACATTAAAAAAATAAAAATGTTAATCCATTCCTAAAATTCCTCTTTAATAGTGACTAACTGCCATGCTTAAAATTTATGAGAGATTACTGTGCTCTTGAGGTGTTGGGTGGGCTTCAGGTTTGCATGGAATCTTTCTTTTTTTAAAAAATTTTATATTAATTGCAGTTTATTCACTTTGTATCACAGCTGTAGCCTCCTCCCTCATTTTCTCCTAATCCCACCCTTCTTATATCATCTCCTCCCATCCCCCTCTCCAAGTCCACTGCTAGGGGAGGTCCTCTTCCCCCTCAACCTGACTCTAGCCAATCAGGTCTCATCAGGACTGACTGCATTGTCTTACTCTGTGGCCTGGTAAGGATGCTCCCCCATCAGGGGGAGGTGATCAAAGAGCCAGCCACTGAGTTCTTGTCAGAGACAGTCCCTGTTCTCATTACTAGGGAACCCACTTGGAGACTGAGCTGCCATGGGCTACATCCGTGTAGGAGTTCTAGGTTATCTCCATGTATGATCCTTGGTTGGAGTATAAGTCTTACAAAAAACCCTGGGCCCAGATATCTTCTGTTCTCCTTGTGGAGCTCCTGTCCCCTCCAGGTATTTCTATCTCCCATTTCTTTAATAAGATTTCCTGCACTCTGCCCAAAGTTTGGCTATGAATCTCCTCATCTGCTTTGATAACCTATTGGGTAGAGGCTTTCAAGGCTCTCTGTGTTAGGCTCCAAGCCTGAGCTGAACAACTATCTAAAAATATATTGACAAACATTTGATTGGCTATAGGGTGAGACATTTCAAGAATTCTGTTCCACTGGTGTTGGTATAATGTTCTTTTGGAATGTATACACTTTACCCTTGCTCATTCAAATGCTGATTTCTCTCCCCTACTCTCTGGTTTCAATCTGGACATTGCATTGTGATAATTTTTCTAAGCATCACCTGTCTCAACTTTGTGTAAACATGCCAAAATAAAACAGCCAGCCACAATGTTGAACAATAGAGAGGAAGAAGTAGGCGAGAGAGAGGAGGAGCCAAAGGACAGGAAAGAGTGGAAGGAAAGGGCAGAAGCTGGAAGAACTGAGGCAAGAGCAGAGGTCTTGGAATGACTTGGAGAATGAACTGGAGGTAAGATTTCACAAAAAGCAAGTATAATGGGTGAATCTAATATTAGGAAACTTTGAGGACTTGGAGGTTTAGGATGGACTAACTATTGCCCAGCATCTTGTTCTAGGTTAATTAAATAAATCTCAGTCTCTGGGTGGTGATTTGGTTATACAGCTGTTTAGGATTAACAGCAGCATTACTTATATTAATAGTAAATATTCATCGTCACCTACAACACAGTTGTCTGTCTTTGCTTACTGGACACAATGTACCTGCCCCTTCAAGAATGGACGCTTTATGTCAAAACCACCACAGTGACTTTTATCAAACACCAAAAGACATATTTATAGCTGCTTATATTACATTTTAAAGAAGTAGCTCTTCTCTAAATATTGTTTTCATCATCTTTATTAGGCAATAGAGAAAATGAATTACCTAATTTCAGATAGCCTATTTTGATTATAGTATCTAAAATGCAAACATTTGAAATGTTTTAATTTTCTGCCAGATTGTTTCTGTGCATATTTAGAACATTCTTGATATGTTTTACTTTGCCACAGGAAATTTCACTCTCTGTATGTCTTATATCACATTTATATTTGTCACAAATTTTAAGCAGATTTATAATAAAACACATATTTTCATTGACTTTTTTTAAAACTAGCATCTAAAATTTAATACTTGTAAAAATCAATTATGATTTTAATAAAAGTAACAGTTCTATCCAAAATTCATTATGAACATGCATTATGCTGACATGTCTACTTTACATAAAAAATCCCAAAATACACAAATTTCAATACATAATACAAGCTTGCTATATCATTCACATATGGAATAATAGATAAAATTAACTAAGTCCAGAATGTAAAATACTTCTAGTTTTTTTTTCAAGCAGCACAACGTATGTAGGCTGTATTATTAAAATTAAGTATTAGAAGAATATTTGATAATTAAAGAAATTATATCTGTCATTCTACATTTTCTACTATCAAATCTTTAAATTTTAATTTATTGTAAATATGTATGTTTACATACACACCTATATTAATAGATGAGATTTATTTGTATTGCATTCTTTCCTAAGTTAGACTAAAGTAGTGCCACTTGTGCTGAAGTTTTGAGCCTGTAATTTATATCCATGAAGATCTGAAATGATTTTCTTCATTTGAGATCATATTATTGGATTTAGTAGGGTAATAGAACTCATTTTGGCAAGATAAATTATTATAAATTTTAATTATAAAATATATTATAGAATTATAAAACAAATATTTAAGAATTCAGCTTATGAACAGTAGAAACAAAAGTAAAAACCTTTCCAGGCATAGAATCCCTGATGAGTTTGAGCCCACTGCTTGATCTTTTTTCTCATTCACTTTACTGCCATCCTGTCATGTGTAATGTGGAAACCCTTATTTTTGTCTCTATAAGAATTGAAAAGATGATAAAATTTTAACTCTCTAGTTACTTAGACTGAGACCATGACAAACTTGCATTAGATTCTAGCTCTCTCATTCCTTCTCAGTCTCCTTAATTTTTAAATATTGTAATGTTAATGTTTAAATATTGTAATGACAATATTGTAATGTTATGTGGTGAAAACGCTTTGCCAGGAGCTATGAGTCTGTCAAGAACATCAACTCACTTTTTGCATAAGGCCTTTAGTAATTTTTGCGTATTTCAAAATTTTAAATGCAAGGAAATATTTTATGCCAATAGTATTGCAGTGAGAATGAATTATTTCACATCAGAACATTGAAATAATACCCAACATTCAACAGTTCCATCAGTTATCATTTTAGAAAGAGGAGATGTTTATTTTGGCTCTGAGCTTGAGTGACCATAGACCAAGGCATATCAGCCTGTGAGTTTTGGATTCAATGTGTCTGGTCAGTTCTTCATGGCAAGAGATCATGACAGAATAAATGCAGTTCATCATACCAAGAACCCATGAAAGAGGATGCTGGTCAACTCAAGGCACAATGGAGTAAAAAGGACAAAGAAAAATGCTCTTTTGGAATCCCAAAAAAGCAATTCATTTATCCTCTCTGTGACCCACCTCTCTTCAAGCAAAATACACCATACGATTAAACGACTTACTACCTCAAAAAGTGTCATGACTATTTTGTTTAGATGTACAGATTTTAGTGGGTTTATTCTATGTTGTATGTTTATATGAGTGAGTATATTCCATGCATGTCTTTTTGCTTCTGGGACAACTCACTCAGGATGATCCTTTCCAGGTCCCACCATTTACCTGCAAATTTCATGATTTCCTTATTTTTCATTGCTGACCCTAACTAAAATGCTCAATCCCCATCCTGAAAGGCAAAGAGGATGGACATCAGAAGAAAAAGAAAATAGGAAACAACCTGGGAACCTGCTACAGAGGGCCTCTGAAAGCCAGAAGAAAACAGGAAACAACCTTGAAACCTGTCACAGAGGGCCTCTGAAAGCCTCTGCAGTATAGACTGTCAAAGCAGATGCTGAGCCTGATGGCCAACTGATGGGCAGAGTGAATGGAATTTTATGTAAGAAGTGGGAAATAGTAAGAGCTGGAGGGGACGGGAACTCCACAAGGAGAGCAACAGAACAAGATAATTTGAACACAGGGAACTTCCCAGAGACTCATACTCCAACCAAGGACTATTCATGGAGATAACCTAGAACCCCTGCACAGATGTAGCCCATGGCAGTTCAGTGTCCAAGTGGGTTACATAGTAATGGGAAGAGGGACTGCCTCTGACATAATCTGATTGGCCTGCTCTTTGATCACCTCCCCCTGAGGGGGGAGCAGCCTTACCAGGCCACGGTAGAGGACAATGCATCCACTTTTGATGAGAACTGATAGACTAAGATCAGAAAGGAGAGGAGAACCTCCCCTATTAGTGGACTTGGGGAGTGGCATGCATGCAGAAAGGGGAGGGAGGGTGAGATCAGGAGGGGAGGAGGGAGGGGCTTATGGGGGGATACAAAATGAATAAAGTGTAATTAATAAAAAATTTTAAAAAAAGTGTCATGACTAGAGACTGAGAGGTTTTTTTTTTTTTTTTTTTTTTTTGGTGTTGTTGCTTTTTGTTTTGTTTGTTTGTTTGTTTGATACATGGTTTCTTTGTGAATTCTTGACTCTCCTGGTACTTGCGCTTTAGCCCAGGCTAGCCTTGATCTCACGGAGTTCAGCCTATCTCTGTTGGGATTAAAGGCTTGTGCCACCACTACTGGCTGAGACTGAGTTTTTAAAATATTTTCTTATCCAGGACATATGCCCAATTATTACAGAGACTCTAGCAGATTCCTTGATGGTAGCTTTGGAAAAATAATCAGAAGGACCTCTTAGGCTGTATGTAGATTCTTTGTACAATTAAATTATAAAATAAAATATATGTGTTGATTTAAAATGCTGACAGCAGTAATTCACTAAAGTTGTAGTACAGCATTTTTAAAAATAATATAAACAAGTAAGTAAGAGCCTGTTCTCTGAATAAGAATGCATGAAAATTATTTTCAGTGGTGTAGGAATAATTCATTTATTAATGCAAAATAATCATGATAGCTGGAAAATGTCATTAAAATGACACTTAATAACGAAAATATATTTCTATTATTAAATATTCTGTTTTCAGAAGCTTTTATGTTAATAGAGAAAATGACAAAATATACATTTGTTCAGATTCTGTCCTTTTTTTTCATTCTGTAATACATTTAATTTTTTTTTTTTTGGTTTTACACATTTGTAAGCTGTCTTCCCTATCTATTTTTGTGTTCATTATAGTCCACAGAAAATTATCAAATTTACAGAAATTTAGAATTAAAATTACACCAGTGTTTCTATTTATACTTAGTGTATAGAAGCATTATTTATTTAATATAAAAGGATAGCTAGGTATTGTGCTCATTTATTTATTTATGATTTATGTTTTAACCTGGTTATTCATTGCATCAAATATTTATTTAAGGTAAATTAAATTAGAAAATTTCCTGGGTATAAATAGAGAGATAAATGCTTAGACACATGGAAAGAAAGGCAAATGGATAAATCCATTATTCAGTTAACATAGACATTTTTATTACTTCTCTTTGTATAAAGTTTCATTAACAATACAATTTCAATAGTAAATTGTTTAAGTTTATTTCATATGTAATAATAAAATCAACATATATTAGAAAATTACAGATCTATCACAGACTTAAACTAAATTATATTTGTTAATCAATTTCCTATTCCAAATTAAGGGGTTTACAAAGTTTAAACTTAGTAACATCTTTTTTCAGTAGTTTTTAGTTAGCCAGTATTTTATTCTGATATACTGCCAGTTATTTAAGTAAGAAAAAGAGAAAAACTACTAGTTCTTTTTCTCTTAAGAGTGGGTAAATTCAAAATAGTTTGAGTGTCTACACTTGTTTTCTATTTTCCAGTGGAATACAAACAATCATAATCTCACATTTCAATCACTTATGTTTGATTTCCTATTAGTACACAACATAGGCATTTTGTGCTGCTCTCTTTCTCCATTCATTACAAAATTAAATTTGTCAAGCTACTTACCTAAATAGAAAATATATTTCCTTTTTAAAAATCATTTGAGAGACAAAACAAACTATATTAATTTTACCATGTAAACTGCTTAATGTATTTGCTAATATCAGATGTAATATGAAATCTATGTGAAGAAAATGGAATGAGAAATACATATCTAGACCTAACTGAAAATAAATTGCTAATGTTCCTGAATGCTTTCTCCTTAATCATTCTCAGAGATGGTAGAAAGTTAGCTAGTTGATACCCAAAATCATCTGCAAGTGCTCCGTTCCACTGGTTTTCCAGGAGGGTGTTGTCATGGCAACATCTCAGTGGATGTACCAACCCATTACTTCATTAAAATGGTGCCCCAGAAAAGTTTTGAAATAGATTTACTCTTGACAGCTCATTAAATTGGTAACTTTTAGGTGAAGAGTGTATTGGGATGCCTGTGGAAATATTAATCTCTACTAGAGCAAAATGCCCAGACCTTACTTAAGGAAAAGTAAGTGTTTTCCAAAAATATTTATATCCCAGATGATACCAGTGGCTGAGAGGTTGCTATTAATCTATTCTATAACTTTCTTTGTTATAGATATCCTACTGATTTTAAATACCTAAAACCTTGCTGTTGAGGTTGATGGTGACACCTCTTTTATCCTACTGGTTGTAACATTCTTATCATATTTTGGTTATATCCGAAAATGTATTTATAAATTTTGAATACAGAGAACCGGTTGGTCCTGCAGAAAAAAAAGAAAGTATATTTAATAAACTTAAGATAAGATTTTGTCATTGGCTGCTTCATTATCCTTTCTGTTTGGATCTTGTATTGCTTGTTTAGTTCGTAGCACTAATTAATTCAAAATCCAAGCTGGTCTCCTCTGCATAATTTCATATACCACAGCCTGTCTCATCTGTGAGACATGAAGGTCAATAAGTTTACTTTAAGCTTGATATCAGAAGAAGTATGAAACAACATTTTGTTTTTTCTCTTTGTACATACCTGTCTATGTGGATGTAAATGTTTTGCTTTGTGCTTGTGGATTATCTAGATAAATATCTCTCTGCATACAGCTCTCAGGAAAAAATTAAGACTCATTCTTTGGCTCATTTTAATGTCATTCTTTTTTCCATAAAATCTTTAACTAGTTAGTAATCCAATTGGCTAGTCAGCAAGCAATAGATATCTCTATGCCTTTGCCTCCCTGCACTATCATTACAAGAGTATGCCAACTGGCTTCCTTCTCATCTTCTTCCTAGGTATGACATTTTAGGTAATCAAAGTACTCAAACACTCAAGTATTCATTACAGGCAAATGATCTTTGAGCTTATCTATTGCCACTGCTTCTACATAAATATACATTATACTTTATAATTCAAGCATAATGAGAGATTATCAACAACTAAGCATAGGATTGTTGTAACAAGGCACTGTAATATAACTGCCAACATTAGAATTTAAAGATAATATAGTTATAAAATAAAGCAGTGTTTCTTGAAACAGTTGAATTAATCAGTGTTGCTTATTGGCAGTTGAGGTTGTATTGTAGACAATGTGCTCAGACTAGATTAAAGATAAAGTAATAAGTAATAAATCATGCAATGGCATAAGATTGCATTACACAAGTCAAAATGGTGTAGAATTTTAATTTTTGAATTGCTAAACACTGAAAATTTTCTTAGGGTTCTCAGTCCACTGATGACTTTGTGTAACTAAATGAAAGATTGTGAAACCATGGATACGGAGAAAACTTTGAAATTATGGAAAGTCAAATTTTATGCTACTTTTTTTTTTTGCATTCAACAGTATTTTTTTAACATTATATTAGTTATATTTTATTAACTCTGTATCCCAACTGTATCCCTCTCCCTCATTCCTTCCCAAACCCTCCCTCCATCTCTCATCTCCTCCCTGCCCCTTTCCAAGTCCAATGATTGGGGAGTACCCCCTCCCCTTTCATCTGACCCTGTTTTATCAGGTATCTTCAGGACTGGCTGCAAAGTCCTCCTCTGTGGCCTAGCAGGACTGCTCCTCCCTTGGGGGGTGGGGAGGTCAAAGAGCCAGCCATTGAGTTTCTGACAGAAATAGTCCTTGTTCCCCTCACTATGGGAAACCAATTGGTTACTGAGCTACCACAGGCTTTGTCCGAGCAGAGGTTCTAGGTTATATTCATACACGGTCCTTGGTGGAATGTCAGTCTCTCTTAATAAATGCTTCAAAATTAAATTTTAAATGATGATTTCTTTGTCTACCACCACTATAAATTCAGTTTTCTACCCAACATACTAAAATACCCAGAGTATTTTAGTGTTTATGTGAAAATATTGTTAAAATAGTATTAAAGAGAATTGATATATTAAATTCTTAAGATTTTAAGAATGTCATATTAACTGAATATATAGATTAATGTATAAACGTATCTATCTCACATTATATATGTGTGTGTATAATGCAAGTGAAAATTATGCATAAATATCATTAATTAAAAATTATGTGACTGTTCAAGATGTCATTATCACCTTAAAAAACAGAAATCTGCATGGACTACAGAAATTAGAGTTTACTATTCTTTCATCCTCTGGAATAAAATACAATCTTGACTTCTGCATTGCTGAGGTTGGTTAATCATTTGCATTCACATTCACTCCAGTTTTTTTTCTTTTTTTAATCATAGATGACTCATAAGAGTCTAATATGACAAATGCCAATATAACATTTCAGTGTTGCTCTAATAGGATACTTAGTGACTAGAGACATATCGTTTCCATCATTTGATCTTTGTTGTTGTGACACTTGGCTTTCAGACAGACAACAAAAATATTCATCATTATTCTGAGGCATATACCATATCAAAGATGGCATTTCCCAAGTCTAATCAAACACTTTCATTGTTCAGAAGCCAAAATTCATGTTCAAGATTATTCAACATTCCTTCATGCCATTCAGGCCTGCTTCTTTTGAGACACAATGAAACCATTAGATTTCCTCACCACAAACTTAATAACAATTTCAGTATAGTAGAGCCTAAGTTCCTGTGTCAAGCACAATGCTCTGAGTCAAACACATTAACAGTAACATCTGCACACTCTTTTCTTGGCATTGGGTATATCTGAATGAGTAAAAACTGCTGCTCCTTGAAAGTTTTCCTGTGTAAGTGACATGCATTGGTTTGTGGATGTTATCACTGGAAATTAAGTCACATTGTGTATTTCTTTTGTTTTTAATATGTAAAATACTCAACAGCAAATTTAACAATACCTACCCTGGATAAATAAACTCATGTTACTGAGTCTGTAAATAAACTCCATCTTAGTAAAAGTGGCCATTTTTAAACTTTACTTTAAGAACAAGATTGACTATGAAATAAGTGGGTGGTAAAAGTGAAACCTAAAACATATCTGCATGAAGTAACGTCTTTGAAGAAGTAATATATTTTCCTGGCTAAAATTTTAGGCTCAGAGAGGTATACTGGTTAACTTTATTAGACTTTTAAGATATTACCATTAGTGTTCTTTAACCTATTCTATGAAATAGCAAATTTTCTTACAGAGCCAGGATACTTTACCGTTGAGACTATAAAGAAAACACAGACTACAAAGACAGAGAGGGATATATGAGAGGGAAGAGAGAGAAAATTAATGACTATTCCCATGCTGATGAATAATAAAACTGATGTAAAAATTTTCAATAAAGTGTTTGCAGACAAAATTTTAATAACATTATACGTAAAAGTATCTTTTGTGCAATTGTCTTCTTGAATGCTTACTGCCAAATAAGCTCACCCTTTCTAATTCTTTTTGAACTCCAGATAGCTTGTTCAATTTAGATCTTCTAACTCAAAACCTCTATAAGCTGACTGATTCACATTGGCTTCTCGCTCTTCACTGAACTGCTCTACTTGGAAAAACGGATTCTGAACTCCATGAACTGAACTGCAGGAATTCAAATGCAGAAATTCAACTGCACTCACTGTGTTGTTCTACCGACTTCTACTATACTCAATTCAACTGTAATCCATTCTCTGCTGTACTGTCTTCTCTACTGATGTCTCTTCTGTGCTCTACTGTATGCCTTCTTTACTCTCTACTGAACCCTACTCTACTGTCTCTCCTTCAGTTTACCACTCTAAAGTAGCTTTTCTTTCCTGTCTGCTCCAGTGAGAGTTGGGCGTATCCTATTTTGTCAAATCTTTCCCTAATTTGTCACTTGTTTATCTCTCATATAGACATCACTTTCAACCATGGCTGCTTCCTTCCACAAGTTACACTTACCTTGGGTTTAAAAGTGTAAGAAGTGGGAAATAGTAAGAGCTGGAGGGGACGGGAACTCCACAAGGAGAGCAACAGAACAAGATAATTTGAACACAGGGAACTTCCCAGAGACTCATACTCCAACCAAGGACTATTCATGGAGATAACCTAGAACCCCTGCACAGATGTAGCCCATGGCAGTTCAATGTCCAAGTGGGTTACATAGTAATGGGAAGAGGGACTGCCTCTGACATAATCTGATTGGCCTGCTCTTTGATCACCTCCCCCTGAGGGGGGAGCAGCCTTACCAGGCCACGGTAGAGGACAATGCATCCACTTTTGATGAGAACTGATAAACTAAGATCAGAAAGGAGAGGAGAACCTCCCCTATCAGCTGACTTGGGGAGTGGCATGCATGTAGAAAGGGGAGGGAGGGTGGGATCGGGAGGGGAGGAGGGAGGGGCTTATGGGGGGATACAAAATGAATAAAGTGTAATTAATAAAAAATTAAAAAAAAAGTGTATACTAGAAGGAGATCCAAGATAGCAGCACTGGGAGGACACTGTGTCTAAGGAGCAGGACGGCAGTGTCAACACAGCAACCAGGAGACTGAACTCTGGGCCCTAAACCACCATCAGTTGTGACTCCCAGGTGATAGGAAATGCCACGGTGTGGGAATCAATTGGGACCAACCTCAGGCCACCCAGTCAATCCCTGGAAAAGGTTCTGAGAACCAGCAGGTGCACAGGAGCCATCCCAAAGTGGGGTCCTCAGCTGCCAGCTGAGATCAGGGACCCACAGCTGCCGGTCCAGAGTGGAGTGCACAGCTTTAAACCCAGAGCAAGGCCCTCAACCGCCGTCCCAGAGCAGAGCATTCAGCTATAGGCCCAGAGACATGCTGCACGCCCTAATTGCCATCCTAGACAGAACTGTGGGCTCCAGGACACCAGAAACTTTGTTTCCCAGTTGGGAGAAAACCACATAGCTAGGGAATCAACAGGTCCAAGCTTAGACCTTTCAGCTGACTGCCCCCCAATCACACCACACATGGAAAAGTTCTTGGGAAAGCTCCAGGTTCCTGCAGGCACCCAGTCTTCAGCTTGGAACCATGACTACCTGCGTGCTCTACTCTCCACTCCAGACAGAACTGTGGACCCCAAACACCACGGACAGGGTCTCCCTTTTGGGAGAAAACCCCATGGTGGGGAGTAAACATCTGGTCCAACTCAGGACTCACAGCCCCAGAAAAATTTCTGGGTTCTCGCAGTCTGCAGACTCCAGGCACTAGCTCCTGCTGTATGCATGAGAGCTGTGCTCATCTGCCACTGACTACTACTTGGGTACTGGGGCACAGAGCTCCAACTTCAGACCTACAGAAGCCTGAGATTCCTGAGATACTGCTCCAAGGGCCAACTAGTTATCTATAATTAAATAAACCAAACGTAGGGGCTCCCAGATTGTGCATGAGGGCTGTGCCTGGAAAACAGTATAACAGCAGCAGCAGCTCAATGAAATCAAAGTGAGAAACCCCGCAGCAGGACAACCATCTCAAAGTCTTCTACAGGTGAGGGGAGAGGCTCCCTGACTAAAAAAGATCACAGCTACCACTCAGGTCTATACGCCTGAGGTGAGCTGTGGCAATCCCTGAGAAAAACTGGCCATTCAGTGACCATATCCAAAAAACAGAGGAGGCCTCCTTCAGGAAAAATTATCTTCTTGCCAAGAGGATTCTCCCCACTCCAGGATTCCAGAGAGCACCAGAAACTAACACCCAGCACCCAATATAGCCCAATGGGTAGAGGCCAGCGTAAAACTCAACCAACAAAAGACAGAACAATATGGCATCTCCAGAACCCAGTTATCCAGGGGCAAGTAACCCTGGACACCCCAGCATAATTGAAATTTAAGAAGATGACCTTACATCTATGCTGATGAAGAAGATAATAGAGGAAAAAAATAAAAATATGTAAAGAATTAGAGGAAGATAAAGTCAAAATTTGCAAATAAAAGGTGGAAACTGAAAAAAGATCATCCTGAATGAGGTATCTCAGAAGCAGAAAGACACAAAGGGTGTATTCTCACTTGTAAGTGGGTATTAAACATATAATATAGGATAAACATACTAAAATCTGTACACCTAAGGAAACTAATCAGGAAGGAGATCTCTGGCTAAGATGTTCAATCCCCATTCAGAAAGGCAAAGAGGATGAACATCAGAGGAGAGAGAAAACTGGACACAGGACAGGAGCCTACCACAGAAGGCCTCTGAAAGGCTCTTTCCTGCAGGGTATTGAGGCAGATGCTGAGACTCATAGCCAAACTTTGGGCAGAGTTCTGGGAAACTTATGAAAGAAGTGGGAGATACTAAGACCTGGAGAGGTCAGGAGTTCCACAAGGAGAGCAATAGATCAAAATAGTCTGGGCACAGGGGTCTTTTCTGAGACTGATATTCCAGCCAAGGACCAAACATGGAGTTGGCCTGGAATCTCATTACAGAGGTTACTTATGGCAGTTCAGTATCCAAGTGGGAGTGGAGGACAAAGGGAGGTACAGGGGGGATACAAAGTGAATAAACTGTAATTAATAAAAACAAAAATAATTAAATAAAAAAAGAAAAAAAAGAATTGGAGGAAGAAAAAGACAAACAGATTATGACCATCTGTAAAGAAAGACAAGAACATGCAGACAAACAGTTTGTGGCCTTCAGAGAAGAAATAATTAAATGACTGGAAGAAATTAAAGAAACAGAGGAATGTTCAAACAAACAACTGAAGGAACTAAATGAAAATCAGGAAAATACAATAAGACAGGTGAAGGAAATCCACAAAACAGCTCAGGATCTGATAAAACAGGATCAGATGAATGGGGAGGAGGTCCCCCCTATTAGTGGACTTGGCAAGGGGCACGGTGGAGATGAGGGAGGGAGGGAGGGACTGGGAGGGAATGAGGGATCGGGACACGGCTGGGATACAGAGTTAATAAAATGTAACTGATAAGAAAAAAAAATAAAACCCCACTGAGAAAAAAAAAGAAGAAAAAAAAAGAATTCGAAAAATTAAAGAAAACACAAATGGAGGAAATTGTGGAGAGAAAGAGCTAAGGGAAGAAAACAAGAACTACAGAGGTAAGCATAACCAATAGACTACAAGAGATGGAAGAGAGAATCTCAGATGTGGAAAATACAATTAAAGAAATTGATGGATCTGTTGAAGAAAGTGTTAAATCCAAAAAATTCCTGACACAGACCAATCAAGAAATGTAAGGAAATATGAAAAGACAAAGCCTAAGAATAACAGGAATAGAGGAAAAAGAAAATTCCCTTCTCCAAGGCCCAAGAAATAATTTCAACATAATCATAGAAGAAATTTTCCCCAACTTAAAGGAGAGGCCTATAATGATACAAAAGGCCTACAGAAAACCTAATAAATTGGACCAGAAAAGAAAATCTTCCCACCACATAATAATCAAAACAGTAAGTATACAGAACAAAGAAAAAAAAATATTAAAAGCTGCAAGGGAAAAAGGCCAAGTAACTTATAATGGCAAACCCATCAGAATCACACCTGACTTCTCAAAAGAGAATATGATAGCCAGAAGGGCCTGGACAAATATCATGCAGACCCTAAAAGAACACAGATGTCGGCACAGGCAATATATCCAGCAAAATTTTCATTAATCATAGACGGAGAAAGCAAGATATTTAACGACAAAAATATTTAAGCAATACATACCCACACATCCAGCATTACAGAAGACAGATACTAGGAGAAAAAATACAAGCCAGGAAAACTAACTGCATTCAGAAAAATACAGGAAAAAAATAACCTTACTACAGCAAAACTACAAGTAGCCAAGCATACAAACACACTATAACAGCCAACAGCAAAATCAAAGCATCTAATGGCCACGGGTCATTAATCTCCCTCAACATCAACAGACCCAAATCTCCAATAAAAAGACACAGATTAACAGAATGGATGTGTAAACAAGATCCAACAATCTGTTGTATACAATAAACACACCTAAGTCACAAAGATAGACATTACCTGAGAGCAAAGGGAGGGAAGATGGTTTTTCCAAGCAAATGGACCCAAGAAGCAAGCAGGAGTAACCATTCTAATATCTAATAAAATTGATTTTCAACCAAAATTAATCAAATGAGATGGGGATGGTCATTTCATATCCCTCAAAGGAAAACTACCAAGGAGACATCACAATTGTGAACATCTATGCCCCAAATACAAGAGTTCCCACATTTGTAAAAGAAACATTAATAAAACTTAAGCCACACATAGATCCCCACATAATAACAGTGGGTGACTTCAAAACCCCACTCTCAACAAAGGAAAGGTCAACAAAACAGAAATTAAACAAAGAAGCAATAACTCTGACAGAGGTCATTAATTAAATGGACGTAGTAGACATCTACAGAACCTTTCACCCAAACACAAAAGAATTTACCTTCTTCTCAGCACCTCATGAAACCTTCTCCAAAATAGGCCATATAGTTGGTCACAAAGCAAGGGTCAACAGATACAACAATATTGAAATAATCCCTTGTATCCTATCTGACCACCATGGACTAAAGCTGGACCTCAACGACAACAGGAATAGCAAAAAGCCTACACAACATGGAAACTGAACAACTCGCTACTCAATGACACCTGGGTCAGGGAAAAAATAAAGACAGAAAGTCTTCCTAGAATTCAATGAAAATGAAAGCACAACATACCCAAACTTATGGGACACAATGAAAGCAGTGCTAAGAGGAAAGTTCATAGCAATAAGTGCCTTTAAGAAGAAATTTGAAATATCCCATTCAAGCATCTTAATGGCTCATCTAAAAGCCCTAGGAAAAAAAAAGAATATCCTCTATTCCAAGAGAAATAGAAGGATTGGAAATAATCAAACGCAGAGCTGAAATAAATAAATTAGAAACAAATAAAACAATTCAAAGAATCAATGAATACAGGAGTTGGTTCTTTGAGAAAATCAACAGGGGGGCCAAATCCTTAGCAAAAATAATTAAAAAGCAGAAAGATACTATCCAAATCAACAAAATCTGAAATGAAAAGGGGGACATAACTACAGACACTGAGGAAATCCAAACAATCAGTAGGACTTTCTTCAAAAACCTATACACCCCAAAATTTGAAAATCTAAATGAAATGAAAACTTTTCTTGATCAATTCAACTTATCAAAGCTGAGTCAAAATCAGGTAAACAAATAAATATTCCTATATCTCCTAAGGAAATAGAAACAGTCATCAAAAGTCTCCCTTACGTTTTGAAAGACAGATGGGATGCGCATTAAACATTGACAGGAGTCTACTGAGCGCATTTGAAAAACTCTAACTAGCAGTGTTTTCAAAGCAAAGACTCATGACCAAACCTTTGGCAGAGTACAGGGAATCATAAGAAAGAAGGGGAGTTAGTCTGATGAGGAAAGGATAGGAGCTCCACAAGGACCAAACATATCTGGGCACAGGGTCTTTTCTGAGACTGACATGCAACCAAGGACCATGTATGAATGTAACCTAGATCCTCTGCTCAGATGTAGCCTGTGGTAGCTCAGTAACCAATTGGTTTCCCATAGTGAGGGGAACAAGGACTGTTTCTAACAGGAACTCAATGACTGGCTCTTTGGCCTCCCCACCCCCCAAGGGAGGAACAGTCCTGGTAGGCCACAGAGGAGAGCTTTGCAGCCAGTCCTGAAGATACCTGATAAAACAGGATTGGATGAATGGGGAGGAGGTCCCCCCTATCAGTGGACTTGGCAAGGGGCGCGGTGGAGAGGAGGGAGGGAGGGAGGGACTGGGAGGGAATGAGGGATCGGGACACGGCTGGGGTACAGAGTTAATAAAATGTAACTGATAAGAAAAAAATAAAATTAAAAAAAAGAAAAAAAACAAAAATTAAAAAAAGTCTCCCTTACAAAAAAAACAAAAAACAAAAAACAAAAAACAAAAACAAAAACAAAAACAAACAAAAAAAAACAACAACAACAAAAAACAGGACCACATGGTTTCAGTGCAGAATTCTACCAGACATTCAATGAAGAGCTAACACCAATTCTCCTCAAATTATTCCACAAAATAGAAACAGAAGGAACACTACCAAACTCATTCTATGATGTCACAGTCACCTTGGTACCTAAACCTCAAAAAGGACTGAACAAAGAAAGAGAATCCCAAGCCAATCTTCCTTATGAACACTGATGCAAAAATACTCAACAAAATACTTGCAAACAGAATGCAAGAACACAACAAAGGTATCATCCACTATGACCAAGTAGGCTTCATCCCAGGTATGCAGGGGTGGTTCAATATACAGCAATCCATCAATGTGATCTACCATATTAATAAACTGAAAGAAAAAAAAAACACACATGATAATCTCCTTAGGAGCCAAAAAAAGCATTTGACAAATCAAACATCCACCATCCAGTTATGATTAAATTCTTGGAGATATCAGGCATAAGAGGCAAATACCTGAACATAGTAAAGGCAATATAGAGCAAATACATAGCCAACATCAACTAAATAGAGAGAAACTTAAAGCAATCCTACTGAAATCAGCAACAAGGCAAGGCTGCCCACTCTCTACGAATCTCTTCAAGATAGCACTTAAAGTCGTAGCTAGAGCAATAAGACAAAGGAGATCAAGGAGATGCAAATTGGAAAGGAAGAAGTCAAAGTATCACTATTTCCAGATAATATGACAGTATACCTGAGTGACCCAAAAAATTGTACCAGAGAACTCCTACAGCTGATAAACACCTTCAGCAAAGTGGCTGGATACAAAATTAACTCAAAAAATTAGTAGTCCTTTTGTATACAAAAGTCAAAAGATCGGAGAAAGTAATTAGGGAAACAAGACCCTTCACAATAGCCACAAAAGAAATAAAGTGCCTGGGTGTGACCCTAACCAAGCAAGACTTATATGAAAGAAAAAAAAAAAAAGTCCAGTCTCTGAAGAACAATTAGAAGTAGATATCAGAAGATGGAAAGATCTCCCATGCTCAAGGCTTGGCAGGATTAACATAGTAAAAATAGCCATCTTACCAAAAGTAATGTACAGATTCAATGCAATTCCCATCAAATTACCAATACAATTCTTTACAAACTTTGAAAGAAAAATTCTCAGCTTCATATGGAATAAGAAGAAACCCAGAATTACTAAAACATCCTTACAATAAAAGATCTTCAGGAGGTATCTCCATCCCTGATCTCAAGCTGTACTATATAGATCAACAATACTAAAAAACTGCATGGCACTGGCATAGAAACGGACTGGTGGATCAATGGAACCGAACAGAAGACCCAGAAATAAACTCACACACTTATGAACAGGTGATCTCTGACAAGGATGCAAAAAAAAAAAAAAAAAAAAAAAAAAAAAAAAAAAAAAAAAAAAAAAACAATGGAAAAAAGACAGCATCTTCAAGAAATGGTGCTGGTCTAACCCAATGTCTACACGTAGAAAAATGCAAATAGATCCATACTTATCATCCTGCAAAAAACTAAAGTCCAAGTTGATCAAAGACATCAATATAAAACCAGACACACTAAACCTGTGGGTAAGAGCCTTTAACTCATTAGCACATGAGACAACTTCCTGAACAGAAGACCAACAGCACAGGCTCTAAGAGCAACAATCAATAAATGGGACCTCATGAAACTGAAATGCTTCTGTAAAGCAAAGGACACTCTCATCAGAACAAAATGACAGCCTACAGATTCAGAAAGGATCTTCACCCACCCTGAATTTGACAGAGGACTAATTTCCAGAATATATAAAGAAGTAAAGGAGTTAAAAAGCCACAAATCACATAATCCAATTAAAAAGTGAGGTACAGATCTAAACAAAGAATTCTCAACAGAGGACTATCAAATAGCTGAAAAACACTTAAAGAAATGTTCAACATCCTTAATCATCCGGGAAAAGCAAATCAAAATGATCCTGAGATTTCACCTTACTCCCATCAGAATGGCTAAGATCAAAAACTCAAGTGACAAAACATGTGCTGGACAGGATGTGAAGAAAGAGGAACACTCCTCCACTGCTGTTGGGAATGTAAACTTGTACAACTTTGGAAATCAGTCTGGTGCTTTCTCAGACAAATAGAAATAGCGCTTCCTCAAGATCCAGCTATTCCAGTCCTAAGCATATATACAAAAGATGTTCAAGTATATAACAAGTACATTTGCTCAACCATGTTTGTAGCAGCTTTATTTGTAATAGCCAGAACCTGGAAACAACCCAAATGTCCTTCAAAAGAGGAATGGGTACAGAAATTGTACATTTACACAATGGAATACTACTCAGCCATTAAAAACAAGGAAATCATGAAATTTGCAGGAAAATGATGGGATCTAGAAAAGATCATCCTAAGTGAGGTATCTCAGAAGCAGAAAGACACACAGGGTATATAGTCACTCATAAGTGGATTTTAGACATATAATATAGGATAAACATAGTAAAATCTGCACACCTAAATAAGCTAAGCAAGAAGGAGTACTCTCAATCCCCATTCAGAAAGGCAAAGAGGATGGACATCAGAAGAAGGAGAAAACAAGGAACAGGACAGGAGCCTGCCACAGAGTTCCTCTGAAAGGGTCTACCCTGAAGGGTATCAAAGCACGTGCTGAGACTTATGGTGAAACTTTGGGCAGAGTGCAGGGACTCTTATGAAATAAGTAGAAAATAGTAAGACCTAGAGCGGACAGGATCTCCACAAGGAGAATGACAGAACCAAAAAAATCTGTACACAGGGGTCTTTTCTGAGACTGATACTCCAACCAAGGACCATGCATGGAGATAAGCTAGAACTCCTGCACAGATGTAGCCCATGGCAGTTCAGTGTTCAAGTGGGTTCCATAGTAATGGGAACAGGGATTGTCTCTGACATGAACTGATTGGCCTGCTCTTTGATCACCTCCCCCTGAGGGGGAGCAGCTTTACCAGGCCAGAGAGGAAGACAATGCAGCCACTCCTGATGAGACCTGATAGACTAGCATCAGAAGGAAGGGGAAGAAGACCTCCCCTATCAGTGGACTTGAGGAGAGGCATGGGTGGAAAAGTGGGAGAGAGGGTGAGATTTGGAGAGGAGGAGGAAGAGAACTACAGGGGGAATACAAAGGGAATAAATTGTAATTAATAAAAATAAAAAAATACTTGTTAAATAAAAAAAGAAGTATGTAATTAGGAAACATACTTGAGAAATGGGCGGCTACTATATCTGTCCACTTATCTAATAAACTAAATATTCAATAAAAAAAGTAAACATGAGCTTAGAGTCACACCTAGGTACTTTATGTTTTTCTGCATTCTTATTGAATACTGAAAGGATTGCTATTGAAAGAAACTAACTATGAGAATCCTAGAGGAACAGGTGAGTAGTATGCCCAAGAGAGTCTAGGAAGGCAATTGGACCACACACTAATAGGCGTGATAGAGACTTGATTACAACAGGAATACTGACACAGAGCATAGATTTCAACATAGATCTCAAGGTAATCTTACTCAAGAACACAAAGTGAATAGATGGGAAAGTAACACAAGATACTGTTTCTCTATTAAGTTGCATACATGAAAAAGTATACTCTAGGGAAATAATAGAATTAATAATTGCTCATTGATGATAATTCTTCTCAAGCAAGGGCTTGAGCATTCCATATAATATATTCACATATCATAATATTTACAAGTGAAATATTCACAGGTGGAAAAAAGCAAGACACTGATCTCCTCAAATGTCATTTGAGTAGTTCTTATCTCCAGGAGTCACATACCTGTTGCTTTCGCATCCCGGCCAAAGATCCTGGTAACTTCTTTATTTAACCTTCAGATGAGTATCATAATCAAGCCTACGGAACACATTTGCAATGAACTGCCCAACTTGATCACAAGAGTTTGCTTCAAATGGACAGATTTATTTGCTTATTTTCTTCTTTAAAGTCCAAGCTAGAGCAACAGACAACTAAAGGTGATTAGGGGGATAAAAATCAGAAAGGAAGATGTCCAAGTATCACTATTCACAGATGATATGACCATATACATGAATATTCCCCAAAATTCAATCAGAGAACTCCTTCAGCTGATAAACACCTTCAGCAAAGTGTTGCCTGGATACAAAATTAACTCAAAAAACACAGAAGCCCTCCTATATACAAAGACAAATGGGCCGATAAAGAAATTAGGAAAACAACACCCTTCACGATATCCACTAAAAACATAAAGTACCTTGGTGTGACTCTAAGCAAACAAGTGAAAGACCTGTTTGAAAAAACTTCAAGTCTCTGAAGAAAGAAATTGAAGAAGATATCAGAAGATGGAAAGATATTCAGTGCTCATGGATACGTAGGATTAACATAGTGGAAATAAACATTCTGCTGAAAGCAGTCTACAGATTCAATGAATTCCCATAAAAATACCAACAGAATTCTTTACAGACCTTGAAAGAAAAATTCTCAACTTCATACGAAAAAAACAAAAAAGCCCACACTTTCTAAAACGATCCTGTACACCAACAGATTATCTGGAGGTATCTCCATCCTTGATCTAAAGCTGTATAAGACAGCAATAGTCAAAAGTGCATAGTGTTGGCATAGAAACAGAATGGGTGAATCAATGGAACCAGATAGAAGACCCAGAAATAAACCCACACACCTATGGATACTTGATTTTTGAGAAAAGAAGCCAAAACCATTCAATGGAAAAAGACAGCATCTTCAACAAATGGAGCTGTTCCAACTGGATGCCCACATGCAGAAAAATGAAAATAGGTCCATATTTATCACCCTGAACAAAACTAAAGTTCAAGTGGATCAAAGACCTCAGCATAAAGCCAGATACACTAAATCGGTTAGAAGAAAAAGGAGGAAAGCCTAGAACTAATTGGCACAGGAGATAACTTCCTGAACAGAACACCATCAGCACAGGCTCTAAGATCAACAATCAATAAATTGGACCTCATGAAACTAAAAAGCTTCTGTAAGAAAAGGACACGTCGTCAGAACAAAAACAAAAACAAAAATAACAACAACAACAACAACAAAAAAAACAGCCTACAGATCTTCACCAACCCTATATCTGACAGAGAGCTAATATCCAGAATATATAAAGAACTAAAGAAGTTAAAAAGCAACTAATCATGCAATAAAATTAAAAATGTGTTACAGAGCTAAACAGAGAATTCTCTGTAGAGGAATACAGAATGGCATAGAAACACTTAAAGAACTGCTCAGTCTCCTTAGCCATCAGAGACATGCAAATCAAAATCACCCTGAGATTTTACCTTATACCCATAAGAATGTGTAAGATCAAAAACACAAGTGACAACACATGCTGGAGAGGTTTTAGAGAAAGGGAACTGTCCTCCACTGCTGGTGGGAATGTAAACTTGTACAACAACTTTGGAAATCAATCTGGTTCTTTCTCAGACAATTAGGAAAAGTACTTCCTGAAGATCCAGTTATACCACTCCTAGGCATATATCTAAAAGATTCTCAAGTACCCAACAAGGACATTTGCTCAATCATGTTGTAGCAGCTTTATTCATAATAGCCAGAAGGTGGAAACACCCCAGATATCCCTCAACAGAGGGATTGATACAGAAACTGTGGTACATTTACACAATGGAATACTACTCAGCCATTAATAACAAGGAAATCATGAAATTTGTAGGTAAATGGTGGGAACTGGAAAATATCATCCTGAGTGAGGTATCCCAGAAGCAGAAAGACATAGATTGGTATATTCTCACTTATATAGACGTATAAGATAATATAAACCTACAAAAATCTTTATACCAAAGAAGCTAAAAAAGAAGGAGGTTCCAAAGTTAAATCATCAATCCTAACTTAGAGAGACAAATGGGATAAACATTGAAAGTAGGATAAAACCAGAAACAGGACAGGAGCCTACCATAGAGGGCTTCTGAAAGACTCCATCTTGCAGTGTACCAAAGCAGATGCTGAGACTTATAACTAAACCTTGGGCAGAGTGCAGGGAATCATAGAAAAAAAGGGGGAGTTAGTAAGACCTGGAGAGGACAGGAGCTCCACAAGGACCAAATATATCTGGGCACAGGGGTCTGAGAGTGATTCTCCAGCCAGGGAATATGATGGGTATAACCTAGAACCCCTGTTCAGATGTAGCCTATGGCAGCTCAGCATTCAAGTGGGTTACCCTAGTAAGGGGAACGAGGATTGTTTCTGACATGAAATCAGGGCTAGGCTCTTTGACCATGTCTTCCCAACCCCCTGAGGGAGGAGCAGCCTTGCTAAGCCACAGAGGAGCACATTGCAGCCAGTCCTGATGAGACTTGATAAGCTAGGGTCAGATGGAAGAGGAGGAGGACCTCCCCTATCAGTGGACTTAGAGAGGGTCAAGGAGGAGATGAGGAATGGAGGGTGGGGTTGGGAGGGAATGAGGGAGGGGGCTGCATCAGGGGTACAAAGTAAATAACCTGCAAATAAAAATTATATAAAAAATAAAAAAATGTACTCTTTCTGCTGAGGCATAAATTTCATTTTCTTCTGATTTACTTTCTATGAACAAAATTTAAGATAAAATTTCACTTAGAAATTTTCAGACAAGATTTCCTATATTATATATAGATTTACTTCATATATTATATATAACAATAGATGTTTTTGAAGCTCATTAGAGCTAGTTTGCACACAGCAAACTAATATGACAATACCTTGATATTTCCATGTAAGTTCTGAAAAGAAATTTTTTTTTCAGTTAAGTATGGACATTTTTAGGTGTGTATTTATGTTGAAAATAAAATGAAAGGGCGGAGCCAAGATGGCGACTAGCACACACAGTTTCCAAGCTGTGGAAGAGATAAAGTTCTGAGTTGATGAGTGGAAGAACTTCTGAAGCCAGGGAAACAACGGAGAGACTTTCTAAACAACAGGGAACATCGCAGGAGGTGAAAACCTTGGTCTCTGGTCACCCAGGGACTTGTTTGGGGAAGGTGAGAAACGATCCTTTGATCTCTCGGCACTCCCCTCCCCCAGACCTCCCTCCTCCTCGGCAGAGCGGACTCGCCTTTCTCAGCGCAGACCTAACTGCCTGGGGCCTGCAGCCACTGAGGCGGAGCCCCAAGCCCTTTATCGGCAAAGGCCAGCGGTACTGTGTCTCAGAGCCCCAGATTCACACGCGGCAGCTGCACCATCCTCCCAGGGCCCGAGTCTGCTAGACGCCATACTAGCTCCGCAGGAGCGCCATCACTGACTGTAAGGCCCGCCCAATCCCACAGTGACAGAGAATACGCTATATACTCACCAAAACCAGACAGAAACGCCATACAAGCTAGACACACCAGGCGCTGGGTCTCTGAAGCTTGGAGAGCACAGTAAAGAGACCCCATGACTTCCCAGAAAGCATCTGGACTAGCAACCCAGTCTCCAGTTACAGCGGGACTTTCTAACCTGGCGGCAGAGCATCACTGAGCTGGCGGGGCACATCAGCCCTCCAGTTTAAGACTAACCAGGGCCAAACCAGAGAACAGAAAGGCTGGTTACCCCGATTCCCACTGACGTGACCACCCTGAAATCTCCAGCTGCAGCAAGACCTCATAACCTGGCAGTGACAGCAGCACGGAACAGGCGGAGCACATCAAAGAAGCAGGGCCAAACCAGAGAGCAGAGAGCCCAGACACGCCGATCTCTGCCAAGTGTCCTGCCTGTAAGTGAGTGCACCCTTGAGAATCTGCAGCTCCACTGATCCTGGGTTCTTCTAAAACAGAAGCCAGGCATCAAACCCCCTCCCGCCCATATACCCACTTTGGGAAACAGAGGGGCACTTGGAACATTGAAGTTCCTGCTCTGTGGGTCTAATTGAGGAGTTAAGGCAGTTAATGCCAGAAATTGCTCTGCGATCATCACTAGCGCCTGCGACATATACATTGCAGAGCCCCCCCCCATACACTCAAGGGTTCAACATTAGCCATCACTCTGTCCCTCGAGACACACGCCTACACCCACTTACACACACACACACATATACACACGCACGCACGCACGCTTGCATTTGCCTCTGCGCCTGCGTACTTTCCTCCCACAGGTACAGCTAGTCCTCAGCATACGCTAAGGACACGGGACCTCTCTCAACTTCCTGAAGAATTCTCCAGACTCGAGAGAGAGAGACAGTACCAGTCTGATCGGCAGAATCCAAAAACAAACAGGGAAGGTCTCAGATAAGCCAATGGCCAGGGGTAGGCGAAAGAACACTTCCAACATAAATCAGGACATCATGACTTCACCAGCAAACCCCAAAATCGATGGATACTCCAATTCATCAGAAGCACAGGAAAATGACCTTAAAGCCATGCTTGCTCAATTATTTGAGGCTCATAAGGAGGAAATGAACAAATCTTTCAAAGAGTTGGCCAGTCAATTGGAGGTAAAGAAAGAAGAAATAGACAAAACCCTTAAAGAAACACAGGCAAACATAGCCAAACAAATAGAGGCACAAGTAGAGAAAAAATTAGTGGCATACAAAAAGGAAATGAACAAAGAAATAGAGTCCATCGTAGAGAGACAGGAATCCACATTCAAACACATAAAAGAAATGGTGCAAGGCATGAAAACAGAATTAGAATCAATAAAGAAAACACAAAATGAGAAAACTCTTGAGCTGGAGAACTTGGAGAAAAGATCAGGAACCACAAAAGTAAGCATCACCAACAGAATACAAGAGATGGAAGAGAGAATCTCTGGAGCTGAAGACACACTTGCAGAAATTGATACTTCTCTCAAAGAAAAAGTAAAATCAGAAAAATTCCAATCACAAAATATCCAAGAAATCAAGGATGCTATGAAAAGACAAAATCTAAGAATAATAGGAATTGATAAAAAAGAAGACTCCAGGCTCCAAGGTCCAGAAAATATTTTCAAAAAAATCATAGAAGAAAATTTTCCCAACTTAAAGAAAGAGATGTCCATAAATATGCAAGAGGCCTACAGAACACCAAATAGACTAGACCAGAAAAGAAACACATCACGTCACATCATAGTCAAAACACTAAATCTACAGAACAAAGAAAAGATATTAAAAGCAGCAAGGGAAAAAGGCCAAGTAACATATGAAGGTAGACCTATCAGAATCACACCAGACTTCTCATCAGAAACTATGAAAGCCAGAAGGGCCTGGGCAAGCATCATGGAGACTCTAAGAGATCACAAATGTCAACCCAGACTACTATACCCTGCAAAGCTTTCAATCAACATAGATGGAGAAAACAAAATATTCCATGACAAAACTAAATTTACGCAATATCTATACAGCAAACCAACCCTACAGAAGATACTAGAAGGAAAACTCCAATCCAACGAAAACGAATTCACCCAAGAAAACAGGGCATACAGATAATATCCCAACAAAATGAAAACAAGCAATGAAACAAGGTAAGATCATCGACTCCATTACAAAAGGAACTAACATGCATTGGTCAATATTATCTATCAACATCAATGGACTCAACTCACCAATAAAAAAAAGACACAGGCTAACAGAATGGTTACGGAAACAGGACCCAACATTCTGTTGCATCCAAGAAACACACCTATGCAACAAAGATAAACACTACCTCAGAGTAAAGGGCTGGGAAAATGTTTTTCAAGCAAATGGTTCCAGAAAACAAGCTGGAGTAGCCATCCTAATATCTAATAAAATAGACTTTCAAGCCAAGTTAATCAAAAAAGATAAGGAGGGCCACTATATTCTGATCAAAGGAAAAATCCAACAAGAGGACATCACAATTTTGAATATCTATGCCCCAAATACAAGAGCACCTACATTCGTAAAGGAAACAATATTAAAGCTTAAATCATACATTGATCCTAATACCTTAATAGTGGGAGACTTCAACACCCCACTCTCATCAAGGGACAGATCAACCAGACAGACACCAAATAGGGAAATAAAAGCACTCACAGAATCCCTAAATCAAATGGACCTAACAGATGTCTACAGATCTTTTCACCCAAACTCAAAAGAGTACACCTTCTTTTCAGCACCACATGGAACCTTCTCCAAAATAGACCACATAGTGGGTCACAAAGCAAGCCTCAACAGATACAAAAGGATTGAAATAATCCCTTGTATACTATCTGACCACCATGGACTAAAGCTGGACATCAACAACAACAGAAACAACAAAAAGCCGACACGCACATGGAAACTGAACAACTTACTACTCAATGACAGCTGGGTCAAGGAAGAAATAAAGAAAGAAATTAAAGACTTTCTAGAATTCAATGAAAATGAAGGCACAACATACCCAAATTTATGGGACACATTGAAAGCAGTGCTCAGAGGAAAATTTATAGCACTAAGTGCCTACAAGAAGAAATCCATAACATCACATACAAACAACTTAATGGCCCAACTGAAAAACCTAGAAAAAAAAGAAGCAGATACACCCAAGAGGAGCAGATGGCTGGAAATAATCAAACTAAGGGCAGAAATCAATCAATTAGAAACAAATAAAATTATCCAAAGAATCAATGAAACAAAAAGCTGGTTCTTTGAGAAAATCAACAAGATAGACAAACCCTTAGCCAAACTAACTAAAAAGCAGAGAGAAACCATACAAATCAGCAAAATCAGAAAGGAAAATGGGGACATAACTACAGACACTGAGGAAATCCAAACGATTATTAGGTCATACTACAAAAGCCTATATGGCACAAAATTTGAAAATCTAAATGAAATGGACAACTTTCTTGACAGATTCCATCTACCAAAATTAAGTCAAGATCAGGTAGAAAGACTGAATAGTCCTATATCTCCCAAGGAAATTGAAGCAATCATTAACAGTCTCCCCTCCAAAAAAAGCCCTGGACCAGATGGCTTCAGCGCAGAATTCTACAAGACCTTCAAAGAAGTACTAACACCAATTCTCCTCAAACTATTTCATAAAATAGAAACAGAAGGAACGCTACCAAACTCATTCTATGAAGCCACAGTCACTTTGATACCTAAACCACACAAAGATCCAACAAGAAAAAGAGAACTTCAGACCTATCTCTCTTATGAACATTGATGCAAAAATACTCAATAAAATACTTGCAAACCGAATCCAAGAACACATCAAAGATATCATCCACCATGACCAAGTAGGCTTCATCCCAGGAATGCAAGGGTGGTTCAACATACGGAAATCCATCAATGTAATCCACCACATAAACAAAATGAAGGAGAAAACACATGATCATCTCCGTAGATGATGAAAAAGCATTTGACAAAGTCCAGCACCCGTTTATGTCTAAAGTCTTGGAGAGATCAGGGATACAAGGCACATATCTAAAGATAGTAAAGGCAATATACAGCAAGCCTATAGCCAACATCAAACTCAATGGAGAGAAACTTAAATCAATCCCACTGAAATCAGGGACAAGACAAGGCTGCCCACTCTCTCCATATCTCTTTAACATTGTACTTGAAGTCCTAGCCAGAGCAATAAGACAACTAAAGGAGATCAAGGGGATACAAATCGGAAAGGAAGAGGTCAAAGTGTCACTATTTGCAGATGATATGATAGTATACATGAGCGACCCCAAAGATTCAACCAGAGAACTTCTTCAGCTGATAAACACCTTCAGCAAAGTGGCAAGATACAAAATCAACTCAAAAAATTCTGAAGCCCTCTTGTATACCAAAGACAAAAAGGCTGAGAAAGAAATTAGGGAAACAACACCCTTCACAATAGCCACTAATAACATAAAGTACCTTGGTGTGACTCTAACCAAGCAAGTGAAAGACCTGTTTGAGAAAAACTTCAAGTCTTTGAAGAAAGAAATTGAAGAAGATCTCAGGAGATGGAAAGATCTCCCATGCTCATGGATTGGTAGGATTAACATTGTGAAAATGGCCATCCTGCCAAAAGCAATCTACAGATTCAATGCAATTCCCATCAAAATACCAACTCAATTCTTTACAGACCTTGAAAAAAAGATTCTCATCTTCATATGGAGAAACAAAACACCCAGAATCTCCAAAACGATCCTGTACAACAACAGATCATCTGGAGGTATCTCCATCCCCGATCTCAAGTTGTACTACAAAGCAATAGTAATAAAAACTGCATGGTATTGGCATAAAAACAGAAAGGAGGATCAATGGAACCACATAAAAGCCTCAGAAATAAACCCACACACCTATGAATACTCGATTTTTGACAAAGAAGCCAAAACCATTCAATGGAAAAAAGACAGCATCTTCAACAAATGGTGCTGGACCAACTGGATGTCTACATGCAGAAAAATGAAAATAGATCTATATTTATCACCCTGCACAAAACTAAAGTCCAAGTGGATCAAAGAAAATAAAATGAAAAAGCAATGATAAAATAATATCTTTAAACTATTCATTGAAAATAAATTTTCTACAAAGATGAATTCAAAGCATAGGTATATGCAAGTTAATAAAGTAAAACAGTCACAGCACTAGCATTTCAAAACCAAAACATCTTTATGTAAAACTTTAACACCTACTTACAAGAGGTCCATTTATTGTTTGATGTTTGCCGGTGAATAAACATGGAATCCGTGATACACATTCATTACCATGTCCAAAGCAGTGACAAACATGAATACTTCTGCAAATTCAGTGATTTTCAAGGCTCCTCTTCCATACAACAGTGAACATCTCATAGTTTTATCAAAGACAGCAAGTATTTCCATTGAGTTTCTTATAAACTAGGTTCTTATAAGCTCTTTTTGCAATACTATCTCTTGATGTCTTCAAATTTGTTTTAAAAATCAGTGGACTTGGAGAGGGGCATGGGAGGAGATGAGCAAGGGAGGGTGGGATTAGGAGGGAATGACGGAGGGGGTTTCAGCTGGGATACAAAGCCAATAAAATGTAATTAATGTAAAAAATAAAAAAATAATTAAAAAATGTAAGAAAAAGAGTGCATATCAAAAACAAAACAAATAACCTTGATATATTACCAAAATTATTTACAAGTACGTTTATTAAATTGTCAATCTCCAAAACATTTTTACAAAAGAGCAATGTTTTCAATATTCTTCCTCTTCGATATTTTTTCTTGCATATGAAAAATTCTTTGATTTCTGCTACCTGAACAAAGCTATTAACTTTTCTTATCTACTTATTCACTTTACATCGTGATTGCAGACCCCCTTCCTCTATCCTCCTTGTCCCATGCCTCACATACCCCTCCTCTCCATCCTCCCTCTCCTTCTCAGAGAAGAGGGGGGCAGTTGGTTACCTACCTCCTCTAGCACATTAAGTTGCTGCAGACTAGACACAAACTTTCTCACTGATGCCAAACAAGGCAACCTGGTAAGGGGAATGGAATCCACAGAGTCAGAGAGGGCCCCTGCTCCAGTTGTTGGGGGACCCACATGAAGGCCAAGCTGTGCATCTGTTACATATGTGCAGGGGGCCTAGGGACAACCAACAACTTTGATTGGTGATTCAGTTTCTGTGAGCTCCCTTGGGCCCAGGTTATTTGATTCTGTAGGTCTTCCAGTGGAGTCCTTGCTTGACCCCTCCAGCTCCTTCAATTGTTCCCTCTTCTCTTCCGTAGGACTTACTGATCTCGGCCTAATATTTGTCTATGGATCTCTTCATCTGTTTCCATCAGCTGCTGGGTGAAATCTCTGAGAGGGGTTAAGGGTAGTCTCCTGTCTGTAAGTGTAGAAGACTAACATTAATAGTGTCAGGGAATGGTTCACTCCCATGTGATGGGTCTCTGCTAGGGCAAGTCTTCCTTAGGCATTCCCTCAATCTTTATCTTTGTCTCTGCACCTCTTGAAGCAAAGTACCTCATTACTGAACCCAAGCTTTAAGTAGCAAAGTCAACAAACCATGCAAAGTAAGCATGTCAGCTTTATAGGGATCAAATTCCTAATAGAGATGGAAATTATTTACTATGGGTTTCTTTTTCTGTCTGTTAATATTAAAAATAGAAGCAAGAAGAGACTAATGAAGGTTAGTATTCACAGATAAAGAACAGAATAGCAAACGGTGAATAAATATGTATTCTTCAAATTAATTAAAATCAATCTCTCACAGATAATTTTTGTGAGAAAATAGCTAATATATCCTATGAAACAAAATAAGAAAAATATTGCAGTCTTTCAAATAACATATAATTAGATTTTGTAATATTAGATTAAGTTTATTACAAGGTTAAATAATTCACAAAAGATACATTGTTGTATTATGTCTGGGTATTTCTTTATCTCTACTTATAAATTAAGTAAAATTTGAATAAAGCCAGCTAAAAGTTAGGAAGTTTTGCTTTTAGAACCATTTACGTTTCGTATTTCTGTGTTTGCAAAATCCTCTACTCTATAGACTCATTGCTTCCAGTTTTACTTTTGAATAGTGAAAGTAAATATATAAACAAATAAAATAACGGCATTGCATGACTGACTACATACCGCATAAGAGCTTGTTCACCTCATAGCTATTTATGATTGATGTCATATTTGTTTGGGTTGGTCAGGAGTAATTAAAAGCACTTTAATGATAATTTCCTAATCCATATTTCTTTTCTTTTCTTTTTGTGGCTGAAAGTAAATATAAATTTATGAGATATCAAAAGTTTCATATACAAATATTTCAAGAAAAGTTATCAATAAATTTTGATTAAGGTATATGACTATGAAATTATTCTTCCCTGCTTTCAGCTTTTGAAGTAAATATGGAAAAAAAAACATAGTACATTAAAATGTATCCCAAAATTTACTGTGCTGGTCTGGAAAAGAAACTTGTATATATATATATATATATATATATATACAATTGTGCTTGGAGCAGGTCCACAGTGCTCTTATGAACGTCTCATTGTAGAAAGCTACACCCAGGGCATGTGCAATCCATTGTCCCAGGTCATTAAACTAAATTTACCCTGCATGTTGTTTCCGCACTTCTCAAACATGTGGAAGGCATCCTATTAAAATTTAATGCCCTTTGGTTTACCTGATTTGCTTAGGATAACTAATTCTCAAAACAGTTCTTTGATTTGTCTATTTATTCTTGAATTTAATAGTTGTAATATATATTTCTGAACATTTACTTTATTATGTTTTATACTTTTAAGTATTATATACAAGTACACATAGCATTTTTTTTATCTTATTCATATACTCTGGCTCATTCCCTTAACACATTCCAGATCTAGTCCACCTTATAATGACTCCAAACTTAATGTACTCTATGTTTTTTATAGTGCAAGATTCTCATTTTATCTGTCTATATACTCATTGATGTACTATAGTGCCATTCATTGAAATTTACTCAACCTACCAAATCTATACCTTTAAAAAAAACTGACACCACTGTCCCCAAAATCAATGAATGACCATGTTTTAACTGAGAAAATATTTTTCATTGAAAGGTAATTATTTCAAATAATGCTATCTATTTTTACATATACACTTTTTAAAAAGCAAGTATTTATCTACATTCAAAAGCTATGATTACTGAATAATTATTATACATGAGGTTGTAGTCTACCTCACAAGTAAATTCTGCTATTCTCAGACTGGAAATATGTCTTACTGGAAGGTTGTATTGTATTTTTTCTCTTATTTGTGTACATGGAGCTTTGCACCAAGAACACTTCTGCTTTGATAATTTAGCAAAGGAAGCTATTAAATGGTTATCTGCAATGTGCATTCTAAATTGCTTTTTTTATTAATTAGATTTATGTTTTCCCAAACAGATGGCAGAACCCATATATTCTGCTTCTTCAGAAATTGTTATAAAACATATAAAAGTCAGTTTTTTCCTAGTGTCATTAATACTGAACTAGAAATGCTTTTGAGGATTTGGTCCCTAGGGAAGGAACTTGGCAGCATTTTAGCCTTATTTTCAACTATTAGGCCAAAAATATAAAGAGGAAAGTTTGTAACGGAAATACTGTGTTATGTAAATGTAAAATGTTGTAATGGAAATATTGTATCATGTATATGTAAATGACACTTTTAAGTTTTTCCACCACTGTCTTTCAATAAGTGTTTTGACCATATCTATAAAGGAACTCTTAAAAAGATAAATATATATTATATAAAAATAGTTAGAATTCATTGTTTATAATTTTTTGTTCTCTCAAGGAGAATGCATATACTCATGAGTTCTCCTATTTGTAAATACAAATCTGAACTTGATGACATTTCTCAGACTGTGAAGTAATGCAGTACATGCTACTATCTGGGTTAAGGTCTAAAATTTAATACTGAACAAATATCTACAATTTACAGAAGATTATTTTAAACTAAAACATTTTTATAATTTAGGATAAAGACTGCAAGAATGGGCCCGATAAAGAGCTTTCTCTGTTATCCAAGGTGGGAGAAACAAGGAATGACTAAGTATTAAAAAGGACCTTTTAGCAAAACATCAGAACCCTCAGGTACTGCTTGGGAGAGAACATGGTATGGTCAGCATAGAACCATAGGAGGTGGGAGGAGGGAGTGGAAAGAAGATAGGGAATTAGAGGGTCAGGGAAGAGCAACAAAATCTGGGGTTCTTAGTAAGGAGAACAGGGACTATCTCTGACATGAACTCAGTGGCTGGCTCTTTGATCACCTCCCTCTGATGGGGGAGCAGCCTTGCCAGGCCACAGTGGAGGACAATGCAGACAATCCTGATGAAACCTGATAAGCTAGGGTCAGATGGAATTGGAGGAGGACCTCCTCATCAGTGGGCTGGGGGAGACGAATAGGAGGAGAAGAGGGAGGGAGGGGGATTAGAAGGAGATGAGGGAGGAGGCTACAGCTGGGATACAAAGTGAATAAATTGTAAAATATATATATTAAAAGGTACCTTTTA
The DNA here is from genome assembly GCF_907164565.1 of Psammomys obesus. Classification (NCBI taxonomy): domain Eukaryota; kingdom Metazoa; phylum Chordata; class Mammalia; order Rodentia; family Muridae; genus Psammomys; species Psammomys obesus. The sequence goes on along the minus strand of NW_026594428.1, from coordinate 908,488 downwards.
AAACTGGCTTACAGATTAAGGTATGGACAAATCAATAATAGCTACTTTCACAGTGGAGAGTAGTTCAATGGACAATAATGTGTTCTCAGCAATCTCTTTGGCTTTGAAGGCAAAAAGGATTCCTGAAGAGGTCCTTTGTCTGTAGCCTAACTTAGAAGGCTGGAGAAGCTTGTTTCTGATGCCAGGGTTGAACTATAGCAGAGGTACAAAGGCAGTAACTGGGTAGATGAACTTTTCAACATGGTGAGAAAGTAACACAGAATCAGAGAAGCAACAGAAAAAGTCTTTCTACCTTTGACAGACTTTTGTCTGGCTAATACAAAAGGGCACTGCTTACATTTAAGGTGGATATTCTCACTTCACATGACTCAATCAAGAAAATCTTCGTAGATGAGCCCAAATTTGTATCTCTAAGATGATTACAGATATAGTCAATTTGTCAAGCAAGATTATTCATTGAATTCGTGTAAGAATTAAAATTGAAAATTTTATTTCCAGAACTGGCATCAATGACTTCCTGGGTTAGAGAACTACCTGAAAACTTACTAAAGGAAGAGATGGGAGATATCAGAGGCAAACAATGTGATTGGACTATGGGACATAAATGCAGAGCCACCTAGTGATACATTTCCACCATTGGCTTCACCATTCAGCCTCATGCGTATCCATATTCACATATACACACCTTCAGGCGCATGAATGCAAACACATATATGTGTGTAGTCACATATACACAGGCAAATAAATACTATAGTTAAATGATAATTGAATGTATGACTACTTCCAGAAAGAAGACAAGAACCATGAAGAATATATTAAATACATTTAGAAACCACCAACTTTGTAGCCAGACAGTGGTGGTGTGCAGGCGGAAGCAAGTAGATAGATCTTTGAGGTCAGCCTGATCTACAGAGTGAATTCCAAGATAGCCTGGAATAAACAGGAAAAAAAAAAACTGTCTCAAAAAAAAAAAGAAAGAAAGAAAGAAAGAAGGAAGGAGGAAAGGAAGGAAGGTGGGAAGGAAGAAAGAGAGAGAGAGAAAGGAAGGAAGAAGGAAGGAAGTGAAAGAAAGAAAGAGAGAGAGAAAGAAAGAGAGAGAGAGAAAGAAAGAGAGAGAGAGAGAGAGAGAGAGAAAGAAAGAAAGAAAGAAAGAAAGAAAGAAAGAAAGAAAGAAAGA
>NW_026594428.1:844660-907301 GCF_907164565.1 Psammomys obesus | reverse complement strand
AGAAAGAAAGAAAGAAAGAAAGAAAGAAAGAAAGAAAGAAAGAAAGAAAGAAAGAAAGAAAAGCCACATTACCAACAAACAGCCCTAACCATTTTTTTTTGGATAAGGACTGAAAACTCTTAAAAACCTTTATTGACTTATAAAGAAGCAATGCAATAGATATGAAGATGACAAGAGGTTAATGTTTCCTGGAATAATAGAAACATCAGTGTACAGATACCTGGAGCTAAATCATTATTTTAACATGACTCTACAGTCCTGTAAATGACAACAAACAGAATAAGAAATAGTTTTGTACAATTTTCTGTGATGTAAGGATCCACTCTGTTGTTAACACTGGCAAGTATAATTTGTGATATGTAGAACTTGGAATCCTGAATGTTTGTCATTTTCTTATCCCCGAGAGGCTTATCTTTCACCTCTGATTTTTCTAACTCTTGTTTCTCTTGAATTATGTCTTAATAGTTTCTACTTCAATGCAGTCAACTGCTTTTTCTTTTCTGACAGAGATCTAAAAGAACCTAAATACCCTGATGGCAACCTGCCCAGAATCAGCTGCAGGTAAAAAACAAAAGTAAAGGAAATCAAAAAGTAAACAAAGTTTGACCCATAGACAGAGGCTCTGAGTGAGATAATAGAGACAGCAGGATTGTCTGCTGGTTTCTCTTCAGGGAAAGAATGTTGGGCAGTTCCTGTTGATTGATTCTCTAAATCTTCCTTTTTTATGTCCAATCTTTCCACAGAGTTTTCAGTTTTTCTAGTGGATTTTGAAACACGTTGTTTGATTCCCAGCAGTATTAATATTAGTTTCTTTCCAGACAGAAAGTTATGAAAATGTTTAAAACGAATGAAGCGGAATTTTTATATCATCCATTCATATGACAACTTTATTGCTATGTTTGGAAAAAAAAATGTTTTGCTGGGTTCCACTGTAGTCATTCTGTAGTATAGACAATGAAAACATTAGCTTAACAGATCCATTTATTTTCCAATACAAGAGGCATATAGAGAAATTTTATCTGAGCGCACAAGTTTGTATATCAGGGGTGGGAGTGGAGGCAGTTTAAGGAATTCATGAACATCTGGTTTTACCTTCTTGGTGCTGTCTATTTTCACCTTTCCAGTGCACAAAAAATAAGAACTGGAACTTTGAGTAGAAAGGGTGACTTGCCTGAGAGCCAAAGGCTGTCTTGAGTTAATGTAATCTGTGTTTTCTATCTTGTTCTTTCCAGTTCCCTAGAGAGTCACTTCCCCGCAGCTTTCTATCTCCTCTATTACTAAAAATGTGAACTGTGCTTGGTGTTTTACAATGGGGCTTGTAGTCAGTTGGAGCTGTGTCAGATAAAAAGGAGACAGTACTGTCTAAACTCTCTTCTAGCATATTCAATGAGGTTGTGTAATTCTGAAATTGTTGGCTTTGACTGTCTCTTCCAACATTGTCAGGGAAAGCTATTTGAACCATTGTGTTTGCATTCCTTATAGTCAAATGGATGGACTCTTAAGTTAGCAATCCAGACTTAACTTTCATTGGCAATGTCTACAGTTTTCCTCCCAGCCTTTGTATACCCTGAAAAAAAAAAAAGAAAAACCCTTGATATACAACAGGAGAATTAAGTATGTAACTATGTTATTGACAAACAAAATTTGGCTGAAACATATTTTCATAGTTAATGTTAGTATAAAATATTTAAAAATGAAAAAAAAACCTGCTTTGCCCTGATTTATTATGCAATGGGCCTTGTGTCTAAAGAAATGCATTGTAGAGATAATCTTATAAAACTCTAACTTTAACCAATGAGTATTAAACACGTGCAGCCACCATCATCTGTCCATGAATAACAGCAATGAATTTTTCAAGAAAGAGTAGTAAGGACTTTGTCAGTGTATCTTGAACTATTGTGGCATTCTTCAAGCTCACTTTGTACCTAACTGCCGACTCAATTCAGCTCCACCCATGGGGAAAAGCACTACTAAATCATCATGGTAAAGTCAGCCCCTGTTCCTGCAGACGAGTGGTTTTGCGGAGAGATAACAGTTTTAAATTAGTTTGAAAGGGATCTTAAAGTAAAGCATTCAACTAGTGTAAAGGTGTGGGTCTATCTACTGTTTGGGAATAAATGGTAAAAATACAAATAATCTCATTTTCTGTCTAATATGAAAACAAATCGGTCATGGAATTCTGAAATGTAGAAGAAACTTCGGATTTTCTAAGTACTCAAGTGTATCCAAGACAATTCATATATAAATACATAAGGACAGACTTCTGTATAAATGTTTATATTGATATGTGCATGTAAAATCTGTACTTATATAGTCATATATAAATGACTACTATTGTTTATGCGGTATAAACGTATAAATATATACTGTATAAATGTATACTGAAGTTGTGTAAATATGTATACATTTTTATATGCATTTGAATTATCTTGGAATAAACTTGTGAACTTTCTAACACACACATAATTAAAATTATATTTGTGTTTCTCAGAAATATTTATGTATCTTATCAGATAAAAAAAAAAAAACCACAAAAACCAAAACCAAAACCAAACAAAACAAAAAACTGGTTTTGACCAGAACACTTTTCTTTCTGGAGACAATAGGGCAAAAATCAATCCATTTCTTGATAATTTGTCAGTTGGGAAAACACATGTTTATTTATTGGTGCTCTGCAGATTCCTGTTGTCTTGAAAGTAATAAGCTGTCAGAAGCGTCTGTCTACTTATATGCAGTCACTGTCTGCTTATATCTTCAATTCAACTGAGAACCTAATGATCTTGAAATTCTTCTTTTGTCCTCTTTCAACCTCAGTTCATCACACTTCTGTTTGTTCATGAAGAAAAGGTTCTCACATGATCAGAATGTGTATGCCTTTGTTGTTTTTAATTTTAATTTTTTTATTTTTCACAAATTATTTATTTTATATTCCAAATGAAGCTCCCTCCCTCAACTCCTCCTAGTCTCACTTTCCCTTCCTCTTCCTTCTATTCCCTTCCCCTAGTCCACTGAGAGGGGGAGATCTCCTCCTCTACCATCTGCCCATAGCTTACCAAGTCTCATCAGTACTGTCTGGATCCTCTTCCTCTGTGGCCTGGCAGGACAGCATCACCAGGGCCAAGTGATCAAAGAGCAGGCAATCGAGTTCATGAGAGAGAAAGCCCCTGCCCCCCTTACTCAGGAGCCCACATGGTGCCTGAGCTGCCAGTTACCTATGTTAGTGCATCGGTCTCTGCAGGAAACCCTGGGTTCAGACTTTTTAGCTTTCCTGTTCTCCTTGCGGGGCTACTGTGCCCTCCATGTATTTCTATCCCCCCTTCTCCTATAAGACTTTCTGCTCTCTGCCCATAGTTTGGCTGTGAGTCTCAGCACGTGCTTCGATACCATGTTCTGTGGAAGATTTCAGAGGACCCTCTGTAGTAGTAAGCTCCCATCCTATTTCCTGTCTTCCACCACTTCTGGTGTCTACACTCTTTGCCATTCTGAATGAGATTTAAGCATCCTCCCTAAGGCTCTCCTTAATGTTTAGCTTCTTTAGGTCTCTAGATTTAACTATCGCTATTCTATATTATACAGGTAGTATCCACTTATAAGCGCCTGTCTTTCTGTTTCTGGGTTACCCCACTCAGGATGATCTTTTCTAGTTCCATCCATTTGCCTGTAAATTTCATGACTTTCTTGTTTTTAATAGCTTAGTAGTATACCATTGTGTAAACGTATCACAATTTTTGTATCCATTCCTCCACTGAGGGACATCTAATTGTTTCCAAATTCTGGCTATTATGAATAAAGGTGCTATGAATATAGTTGAGCAAATGCCCTTGTTGAATGGTGGGCATCTTTTGGATATATACCCAGGTTTGGTATAGCTGGATCTTGAGGTAGTGTTATTCCCAATTTTTTTGAGAAAGTGCCAGATTGATTTCCAAAGTGGTTGTGCAAGTTTGTACTCCCACCAGCAATGGAGGAAGGTTCCCATTTCTAGACATCCTGTCCAGCATGTGTTGTTCCTTGAGCTTTTTATCTTAGCCATTCTTATCAGTGTAAGATGAAATATGGAATCTTCAAGTTGTTTTGATTTGCATTTCCCTAATGACTAAGGATGTTGAGCATTTCGTACACATGATTATTGATAAAGATGCCAAAACCATACAATGGAAAATTGATAGCATCTTCAACAAATGGTGCTGCTCTAACTTGATGTTTTTGTGTAGAAAAATACAAATAGATCCATAATCTATCACCCTGTACAAAATCAAAGCCCAAGTGGATCAAAGCTCTCAACATAAAAACAGATACACTAAATCTGTTGCAAGAAAAACGGGGGAAGAGACATAAACTCACTGGCACAGGAGACAACTTCCTGAACAGAACACCGAGAGCATAGTCTCTAAGATCAACAATTAGTAAATGGGACCTCGTGAAACTAAAAAGCTCCTGTAAGCAAAGTACACTGTCAACAGAATAAAACAAGAGCTTATAGAATGGCAAAAAATCTTCACCAACCCTTCATCCAATATAGGGCTAATAGCCAGAATATTTAAAGAACTCAAGAAATTAGACACCAACAAACCAAATAATCCAATTTCAAAATGAGGTACAGAGGAATATTGAATGGTAGAGAAACTTAAAGAAATGTGTATGCCTTTGAACAATACGGTTGTATCCTCATCTGGAAGGATATATCATTATTATTGTTCACAAGTTCCATCTTGCAGAGTAAGCTCATTTTTGCAGTATCTGACGATTTGGACACAGACACATAAAAGACAAATTATTTTGTCTACAGTATTCATCATTTTATATTTATTGTTCTTTCATCTTGGAAATAGATTAAGTAACACAATGTGGAGTATCTACTAATAATACAGTTCCAAAATTTTCAATATTATCAGTGTACTAAACTAGGGAGTGAGAGTAATTTGTAAGTTTTAGATGGGATATTAGAATTTATCTTCAAATTTAGTTTTTGTTGTGTGAAAAAAGACAAGAAAACTATCAAATATGCTCCAAAATAATACCAAGACATAAAAAATATTTATTTGTGCTACTGTTTTGGAAATGTAATGTAAGGGGGAAATAATTATCAATTTTCTACCTACAACAGAGCTGTAGATATTTATACTTATTTGAACATTGTGGTGTTTCCATGTTATATTAGTAGTACCATAATTAGTTGATACTGATTTGTAGCAGATTTATTGTTTTCATCTGCCGGGGTTACAAGGATAGAAAAAAAAAAAATCTATGATTTTGTTTCCTTTGTGGCTCTATAAAATGACATAATTTATTGAAAATCTTTCAACATAATTTCCTAAGGCAGAAAACAGTAATGCATGCTTGAGAAGTATATATTCTGCTGCATAAAGTAGTATTCTCAGTTTTAATCTACTTTTTGCTATATTGCCCCTTTCTATGGTACAGATTGACCAGGAAAAGATAAGCATAAAACCTTTTTAAATCCTTTGTAACTATTAATTTATCTACTCTTCAGAATAGAATGATAATTTATTATGCTACTCCTCTTATTCTTTACACGTAACAGAAATTGTTCACTTGTACTTGCTTCATACACATTCAAGAGTCAGTAGTGATATCATTTTCTATACATATATTTAAGTCAAAGGCTTATGCCTAAGTGTTTTAATTGATAATAGGCCTAATATGCCAGAATATTGATTATTACAGTTTATACCTGCTAAAGATAATCTGGAAATGTTATTTTTTGTTATATTTTGTTTTGCTTTTATGAAAAGGAATCACTTCTCAAGTACATTATCAGAATATATGTATCAGAATATTATGATATATTCAGTACATGTATATTATTTTTAAATTGTGCATTATCTATATTTACAAGTCTTCATTGCTGGAATTGGAATGGATCCATCATGGGTAATTGAATACTGTCCATTTTTTAATAATTTACAAGCAACAAATTCAAATTCTATGTTCTTCCAAAAGTTTAATGGTGGTGCATTCTGAATGGCAATTTCAATACTTCACAAAAGAATGAATGGACTGAAATCTAAGCAAAAAGACTGCCTACATTCATTATCACGTAATGATCAGACAACATTTTCAGACCAACTGAGTTGATGAATTTATTGTAACATAAATGACACAGTCAGGAAAGGCTTTTGAACTATTTTGCAAGCCCAGTGATGACAATTCATTTTATTCTGTGGACTGTTTCTGGGGCAGTATAAAAAAAAATTACCATCTATATATAAGTGGAGGAAGCTATAAAAAGTCTTTCACACAAGAGAGGTGTTTATGCCTCATGCCTCTTAAATTACTACTAATTGCATAAAGTAGTTGTAAAAATATTATGTTTCTAAATGGTTATCCCACTTAAAAATGTAGACAAATTTCAGCTTTATGGATGGGTGCAGCAATAAATTAAAGCACATCTTGATGTCAACTTTAAAGTTGAAAATAAAATTGGTTTTTAGATAGATGGGCTGGGGTGGAGGCTACATGAGCATAGAAAAGGTGCACTTTATAGCAGCTAATATTTCAAAAGTGAATTATAAAATTGTTAGTGATCTATTAGTCAGAGAAAATAACACTGGCTATTATAATAAACAATTTTTTTTTAAATATCACTAGCTTGGCTGCCCTGAAAAGAATTATCATCACACAGATTCCACAACACATGTTGCCTTTTTTTGTTTTTCTTCTTTTATTATTTTTTTCATCTGATCTTTCCCTGATCTTTTCCTCCCTCTGATATTTTTTGATCTTTTCCTCCCTCTCCAAACTTGCCCAAAATTCTATCTCTTTATCCACCCAACTTCATGTTGTCTCTCTCTTTCTCTCTCTCACAGACACACACATACACACACACACACAGAGAGAGAGAGAGAGAGAGAGAGAGAGAGAGAAACCTTAAAAATAAAAAAATAATAAACTAACAAATAGAAAAAAAAGAAAAAGGTAAAAGAAAACAAAGTAGAAACACATACCCCTAAAAAAAAAAAAAAAAAAAAACTACAGAGATTTTCCTTGTTATTGGTGGTGGTGGTGGTGGTGGTGGTGTGTGTGTGTGTGTGTGTGTGTGTGTGTGTGTGTGTGATGTGATGTGTAGGAGAGTCAAGAACTCCTGATTACGAGGCCTGCCCTGGAATGTTGTTTATACACCAGTGACACTTCATTGGGGAACTGATATTTCACTTTCCCAGCAGTTATCCACCACAGGTATCTCCTTGGTTAGGCTTGGTCTGATCTGTTGATTTTTCTCATTGGATGACTTGGAGATAATTTCTCCTTTTCTTGCAGCAACACAGTTCCACCCTCTGCTGGATGTTTTCCATAAAGGGTGGGTTAGTTAAAAAAAAAAATCCATTTCTTTGAAATGTTAAAAATACTTAAATTCATACAGAGAGACTGAATATATTTTGAGCAATGTTACAAATTATGGATGATACACCAGTGTATACTTAATAAATATTTCTTGAAACACAATAAAAAATTCTATAGAAAACCAGAGCTGTTCATTTTTTTCTTTAGCTATGGCCATATGATGAAAATTTTTGGAAAAATGACTTGCAGTTGGTCACATACAACTTCATTGCTGATTTTTTGTAGGTAGTATTTTTAATTAAAATTTTTTATATTAATTTCAGTTTATTCACTTTGTATCTCAGCTGTAGCCTCCTCCCTCATTCCCTCCCAATCCTACCCTCTCTCCCTCATCTCCTCCCAAATCCCTCTCTAAGTCCACTGATAGGAAAGGTCCTCCTTCCCTTCCATCTGACCCTAGTTTATCAGGTCTCATCAGGACTGGGTGCACTGTATTCCTCTGTGGCCTGGCAAGGCTACTCCCCCTTCAGGAGGAGGTGGTCAAAAAGCCAGTCACTGAGTTTCAGCAGAATGCAGGGAAGCTTATGAAAAAAAAGGGGGGGGGGAGATAGTAAGACCTGGAGAGGACAGGAGCTCCACAAGAAGAGCAATATCTGGGCCCAGGGTTCTTTTCTGAGACTGATACTCCAACCAAAGACCATTCATTTATATACCCTAGAACCCCTGCTCAGATGCAGCCCATGGCAGCTCAGTATCCAAGTGGGTATCCTAGAAAGGGGAGCAGGGACTATCTGACATTGTTGATTTTATTAAGGAGTAAAAAGGTCACTATTGCAGAAATTCTTTTAAAAGGAGAAAACATTCCACAATCCATCGATGAAAGATCTCTGTGCCCAGATAATTTGGTTCTGGTAGTCTCCTTGTGGAACTCCTGTCCTTTCCAGGTCTTTCTCTCTCCCTCTTCTTTCATAGAATTCCCTGCACTCTGTCCAAAGTTTGGTTATGAGTCTTAGCATCTTGGTTTAGTTTTGGGTAGATTTTTTCAGAAGCCCTCTGTGGTAGACTCCTGTCCTGTTTCCTGTTTTCTTCTTCTTCCAATGTCCATCCTGTTTGTCTTTCTGAGTGATGAACTGATCATCTTTCCCAGGGTCCTTCTTGTTTAGCTTCTTTAGGTGTACAGATTTTAGTATGTTTATCTATATTATATGTCTAGTATCCACTTATAATTGAGTATACACTGTGTGTGTGTTTCTGTTTGTTTGATATCTCACTCAGGATGATCTTCTCGAGATCCCACCATTTACCAGTAAATTTCATGAGTTCCTTGTTTATATTTGCTGAGTAGTATTCCATTGTGTAAATGTACCACACTTTCTTTATCCATTCATCCATTGAAGGACATCTGGGTTGTGCCCAGGTTCTGGCTATTACTAATAAACCTGCTACGAACATGGTTGAGTAAATGTCCTTGTTGTTTACTTGAGCTTCTTTTGGATATATGCCTTGGAGTGGTATCTCTTAACTATAATCACAATCTCTTACTGGAATCTCCTGAAAAATCAAAATAAAAAATAGATCACATTCTTTCAATGCACAGTATATACATTACCATTCCAAACAGGAGGAAAGGGAGCATAGTGAGAAAATACTGGACAAAAACAAGACTGAACACCATCTGGACAAACTCCAAACTCTGCATCTGCTCATCTGATGTTGAACTGCTTTTTCAGTCCCCACCTCCTTTCAGCTTTTTTGTCTACAACACACTTTTTTCTCTTTGGCTGATTCTATTCCCCATTAGCAGATTTCCTTGCTGCAGCTCTGTTAACACCAATATACTTGAAACCCCAAGGCAATCCAGTTTTGACCTTCACAGATTCACAAAATGGCCTCTCTGGACCTCCATGAAGGAACACTCTGTCACACACTTGGCTTCAGTGACTTTCTTTAGTCATGGAGAGAGACTCCATAACCCCTTTCTTCTATCCATGACTAAAGCCAGAACAACAAGGCCATAGCTGCTAAGTTCTAGTCCTTGCTAGAGCCAGAACATGGTCTCCTTGGACAATTACATATTCACTCGCTGTTTTCAATGGTTGCCTTCCCTTTCTAAGCTTGGCTCTTTCAATACTTGCTCTGTAGAGAAGGCTGGCATTGAACTCAGATATATGTATGCCTCTGTCCTGAGTGTTAGGATTGAAGACATTCAGTACCACCTCTGGACCTAAACTGTTAATTCCTTTTCTTTTTTTTTAAATTTAATTTAATTTTTTATTATTTGTTACATTTTATTAACTCTGTATCACAGCTGTATCCCCCTCCTTTATTCCCTCCCAATACTACCCTCCCTCCCTCATCTCCTCCCTGCCCCTTTCCAAGTCCACAGATTAGGCAGGACCCCCTCCCCTTTCATCTGACCCTGTTTTATCAAGTATCTTTCAGGACTGGCTGCAAAGTGGCCTAGCAGGACTGCTCCTCCCTTGGGGGGTGGAGAGGTCAAAGAGCCTGCCATTGAATTCCTGTCAGAAATAGTCCCTGTTCCCCTTACTATGGGAAACCAATTGGTTACTGAGTTACCAGGGGCTTCATCTGAGCAAAGGTTCTAGGTTATATCCATACATGGTCCTTGGTGGAGTATCAGTCTCATAAAAGACCCCTGTGCCTTGATATATTTGGTGCTTGTGGAGCTCCTATCCTTTCCACATCATACTAACTCTTCTTCTGCCGAAGGTTTGGTTATGAGTCTTAATATCTGCTTTGTAACACTGCTAGGTAGAGTCTTTCAGATGCCTTCAGATGCAGTCATACATCCAGTACACATCCCATCTGTCTTTCTAAGTGAGGATTGATCATCATACCCTGTGTCCGCTCTCTTGTTTATCTTCTTTAGGTGTATAGACTTCATTATGCTTATCATATCACAGTATGGAAGCTCAGCTGTGTAGAGCCCTGTCCTGAGGTCACCACTCCCTTTATTCCAGTCAACATCAAGATTCTTTTACTCTGTTTATCTACTTGAACATATATCTTAGCTCCCATCCACTACCTGGTGCTTCTTTTCTCCTTGAAACCATGCATTGTGTATTTTTCCTTGTTCAGCTTGTTCCTTTTCATTATAGATCACCATAAGATTGGAATACTAATAACCACCTAACAGAATCAATACTAAGCTGTATTGAGAACTAAGCCAATGGAAAGGAATAAGCAGCCACACAGCATGCCAAAATACCATAATTACAATCTATAGGCCACATACTAAAATTTTTCTTCTCTGAACCTCTTGAACCAGGCACCCACATTTCAAGTCACCTTTAGAACTACTGTCTTCCATCTTTCTACTAGTATGGACCATGAAGCCACATTTAAATCATTAAATTGCTTTTCTAATCCAAAACACCAAAATCTACGTTCTTCCAAAAGAAAGTATTATGAGGCCTATCACAGCAATATCCCAGCTCCTGATACCTGGGATATTTAAAAGAAACACAAGTGAACAATCACCTTTTTTCCAACAACTCAGTATTTTCAATCATCAGTTATGCTAAAGAAAAGCAGAAAAATAGGGAAGGCTAGGACCACCCTGTTTTAAAATATATTATAGACAGTCATAAAATTCTAAAGAACTTTAGTATCAATTGATAAGGTAGTCTTTACAAGTTTTAGGCTGAGAACTCTTCATCAGAAAGGAATAAACTGCGCTGATGGCAGAACACAACTTGTGTGTTTCTGTGTGTGTGTGTGTGTGTGAGAGAGAGAGAGAGAGAGAGAGAGAAAGAGAGAGAGAGAGAGAGAGAGAGAGAGAGAGAGAGAGAGACTTTTATTCTTTTATTGGAAATCTTCTCTTTTCTCATTCAATATATCTGGATTATAAATTCCCCTCCCTCTACTCCTCTCAGTTCCTCTACACCTTCCCTCTCAGACTTCCAGCATAAAACAACCAAACAGGATGCCGGAATAAGTTTCTCTTACACAGACTGAATAAGGCAGTGATTGATGAGTATAGCAGAATATGATTAGGAGTCATTTTATTGATACTGTCTGTTGTTGCTGCCAAATATTTTTTTAACACTAGATTCCTGGGATATCTTAATTTTGGGCTCTTGGTCAACCAAGAAGTATCAGGTATGGTGTGGGCCTTAAGTCAAATAACACATTGGCAGGCTATTTCCACAAGTGCTGTGCCATCATTGGCCTGGCATATTTTTCAGGTAGGACAGATTGTATATCAAAATTATGGGGCCTGGGTTGTTGTTTATGTTTCAGTTTTGGTTGCCTGCAGAATACCTTCCAACACAAAAAAGGCAGCAGAATGTAAGTGTGAGAGCTCCATCCAGGCACCAGCTCACTTTCTCTGTGTTCGAGGAGTTGTGTGGGTGTTGTCCTCAGCAATGTGACCTCACTGTCAGTTTTTGGAGAGTAATCATGTGTTGTTTTGACATTTCCATGTGGCCCTGTTAGAAAAAACTCAGTTGAACACAACCCAGTACCGTTCTTTGTGTCAAGAGATGACCAGCTGAGACTCCATATCCCAATGCATTAGGTCTCCATATCATCCCTCAAATGATCCTTTTCCTCCTACTGGATTGCTTCATCCTGGTTTTATATGAGAATTTGTGCCTAATCGTATTTTACATCTTGTTGTACCATGTTCATTGATTTTCCTGAGAAGACTGCTGTTTCCTCAGTGGAAAATGAAGAGACATGGATCTGAGTGAGAGTAGAGGTTATATTGGGAGTGGGGTTGGATAAATGAAGGGACAGCAGGCTATGGTCAGAACGTATTGTATGAAAAAAAAAACACACTTAAAAATGTTTTTGAAAGAGGTAATTGGCCAATCCAAGTATATTAGAAGAAACTTGGATTCTGAACAAAGGCTGGTACAGAATACCCAGTTTATCATATGTAAAGCCAGAAGAAAGGAAAGGATGTGCAGAAAGGCCTTACTTATTACCATCTCTAATTGATTTTGTGGGTTTGATTTGAGCAAATGGTAGCTTGTAACTGGCTGAAGTTCACATCTTATAATATACTGAGTCTCAAACTGCTGGATGATAAAGGTAAACTCTTATGAAATTAAAATGTATTTGCATATCAAGCTGTTGTTCAAATAACCATTTAAGAGACCATTTTCTAGTAAATAATGTCAAGTATTGAGAAAGACACAGACAAAATTTAGTCTCACATGTAACATGTGCAGGTATGATGCAGTGTAATGATCTTGATTGAACTGAAGGAAATAGCTGATGGTGTGTCTTGACTGTCAACTTTCCTGCATTAGGAGCTCTCTGAGACTTGTAAAATGAACTATTGATTGTTTCTGTTAGAGTATTTTGGAGAGAGTTGAACTATGAGCCAGTATCTGGGAAGAGGACTTGGGTAAATATACTGATAGTACTATCCCATGATTTAGAAGACTGGATAGAAAAGTCTTAAAGGAGGTAGAAGCTATCTCACAAATTATTGTTCCCTTACTTATGCACAAAATCTACCACTGTTGCCATTGTTTCAGGAAACAAAATCAATCTTTATTTTGCTAATTAATAATAATTAATAGCAGTTACTCTCCAAGGACTTTCTAAGTGTCAGTGTTATACTGAGACAGCAGAGAACTCAAAATTTTCCAGTTCAGTATATAACCATATATTGTTGGATTACATAAACTCTTTTGTGTAAATCAATACAACCATAAACATATATGTGTTTTTATAGTATGTCCCTACTTTTTACAGAGCAGTGACCAATATAGCATATACATATTGGTGAAGATGAAGTGAAAATGCAGAATAGTTTATTGAAATAATTAGCCAGAAAATTGATTAGTTGGAACTGTCATGGGATGGATAACCTTTGTTTCTAATTACGGCTGTGACTGTGTTTCTACAGAACCTCACCTATTAGGGAAAACTCAACTTTAATTTTAAGTTGGTACTACAGCCTGATAGAACAACACAAGGCAAAACAGAAAGCCTATTAGTGCATTCATCCTTGTCCTTTGATTTCTGACTACAATTACACATGCTGATTTCCTCCATGATTATGGTCCCACATTGGGCTAAATATCTTGAAAAAACTAACCAAAATGCTTTTATCCTCCTCTGTTGTTTGACTTAGACATTAGTTACAGTGGCAGAAAGTCTGAATAATATACACTGATGTCCCCATACCTGAATATATGAATATTCATCATAATAACATTTAAGTTAATAATTATTGACAAAACTGGGGCTAAAAGATGGGTTAGGATATGGTTCCTTATAAAGAACTCTAGTTACAATGAGATTAATAATAATTAGGAATTAGAAGGAAGAAACAAAATATGTAATTTGTTGTCTTTTGGTGAATTCCTCTGATTCTTTATGGACTGCAACAGACTTCTTAACTGTCTATGTATTAGATAGGTATAAGATTTTCCTTCAGTAGAAGGAATTTCCATTCACTTAAGTTATATCTGTTAAATCAATATCATTTTTCAACGTTGTTTTTTCTTCATCTTGTTATATATGTACACTAATTCCTACCTGTCCACTCCCGAAACACTCTATAAACATGCATAGATGGGTAAATTTAGATGCACTTAGCCCAAGGATTATCCAACCAGTGTCTTAAATTGGATGTGTTCCTGTGAACCTGAAAATGAAGAATTGTTGACTTCAAGCTGTTCCAGCTGAGAAACTGCTGAGCTACTGATTGAGACAAAAATGAAGATTGAAAATGGTTTTTAAGATTTATCACAAAGAGCTTTCAAAATTAAAACTCATGTGTGTAGACACAAATGAACAGAATAAATTGAAGACCTCAAATGAAATATAGAAGTTGGAAAAAATGTGCTATTAGATATTCAGAAAACAATGCAAATAATCAATGGTAACGATTCTAACCTAGATCAACGGGTATGGTCTTGATTGCAGTATCAAAGATGACAGGCAAAGAAAAATCTCCATGTTGAGAAAAAGTGATGTCCAAGGTTCCAAGTAATGAGGAAACTATAGAAATCTACTTAGAAATTTAAACTTTTTGAAAATTAATAGAAAGTTTGGAGAAAAATGATAGTTATCTGATACAATAAATGAAACCTGGATTCAGGCGATTTGATATATTAGTAAATGTGTTTCAATGCTTCTCTGTGTGAGTGTTTTATGGGTTTTGTGTGAATCTACTTTCTGAAAATAACAGTGTTTTACAGCTAAATGCCATGGGAAACATCAAAATGCAAAGTGCAGTGGATAAATTATGATTTTAAGTACAAATATATTGGTTATGCTATAGCTTAATTAGAAATATCATTTTTTAAATTAAAAGACATAATAAACAAATAATAATCTATTTCTTTTTTGGACATATTATATAACAGATACTATGGTACATTCCACTGTTTTATCTGAACAGATCAGTGCAATAAACCTGAATGATAGGTACCATTACTCAATTTCCAAAGACAGGAAACAAAGTTTAAAAGGGGTTAAGTAATTTGTCTGAGGTCATAGAGTCAGTGATTGCTTTAAGACCCAAGACTATTCCATATCCACTAAAACTCTCCCTGCTTCTTAAAAAGCCTGCAATACAAATGTCTTTCTTAAGTTTGTTATATTCATTTCGAGAAAAACAATTTGTGAGAAAGATTGCTAAAAAATATTTATAAACATAAAAATATAGGAGTCAAATGGAGTGACAGAATCAAAGGAAGAAAAAAAAAAGATGTGCTGGAATCCAAGAAATCTATATGAAGAAACTGGAATGATGATATCATTGTCAAACATTTAGAGAAATTCCAAATTTGTAACCTCTTTGGTAACATAATCATGGAACTCCACTTGAGGTTCTCAACAGTAATTCACCTGCCCTGTCACATGACAATTTAGGAAGTTAATGGGCAAGCAGGACATTTGCTTCTATATAACCCCCAAGAATGATTCCTGGGCTCAGCACTCAAGGCTTTTACAGAAATACCCAGAAATCTGTAAAACACTGAAAAAACACATCATAAGCTACTTCTATCATAAAACTGAATTCCCCCTCTAAAACTGTTGAAGAATTTCTGAAAGTTTGTATGTGATAGTGCTTCAGGTAGAATTTAAGTCCCCATATATCAGAGTAATTTAAAAGCTCAGATGTATTGCTTGTTTTGAGGAAGCTAGAACTGCTATGATGTTGTATTGGTTGTACACCCAACACTAATTATGTACATAATAGTAGCAGGTATCAACTGAAAATTATATGCCATGTCAGACCAGCTACAGCAACTAGATGAAGAGAAAATTTTTGGTCCTTGGATATAAAATTACAAGGAACGAAGCTTTCAAGCAGGCTGAGCTCACTATGATTTTCTGTGCTGAGCAGAGTTGACCCTATCCCCACATAGATTTTCTTAGGTAGAAGCGGAGGAGGTCCTATCCTATCTGTGGACTAGGGGAGAGGCATAGAGGGGGAAGAGAGAGGGAAGGTTGGGTTAGGAGGAGATGGGGGAGGGGGCCACAGCCAGGATATAAAGTGAATAAATTATAATAAATAATTAATAAGAAAAGAAAAAAGAGAATCTTTGAGTAGAATCATAAATGTTTATGTGCTGAAATAGTAATGCTAATATTGTGAAGAGAAATTTCATTAATTTAAAATAAGAATAACCATATATATAATTCTGACTATTGATAGTGCAGTGAGCTTTACTAAGGTTCTAAGATTTCAGTTCAAGTCTTCTTGAAATTATGCTGTCTTTGCCACCAGAAAACATACCTAAATTTCTGTAATTGACATTTAAAACCTAGTTTAAGATGACTTTAATCTATTATAAAGTCATTGTTTCTTCTCTGAAATATTGATATTGATACAATATTAATTTATGGCTTCCTTGGTTTCACCTTTGGAAACATTTCTCTCAGTTTTATCTACATTATTGAATAATATTAAAATAAAATATAAAGTCTAGTTTCTCCATAATTTACAATAGAGAGTCATGTTAAAACATTGATGTTTTTAAAGGAGAATGCAACATTATCTGTAATTTTCTATCTAGAAAAATATTTTACACTTTTTTTTGTTTTGATCTGGTATCTTTTTGTACATATGTCTGAGCATCTTGACCAGAAAAAAAAATCTTCCTGGTGGCATAATGGTCGTGTTTCTCCCTTCCTCCACTCCTTCTGCCAAAGGCCCCTGGAGCAGCATTCTTCCTCTAAGCAGATGAAATGTGTGATCTTCTTGGAGATTGATTTTAATGCCATTTCATCCCTTTGTGGGAATGAGATTAGAATTTTAAATGTTCAAAATCCAACAGCTTTTAATGAAAAATGATAGGAATTATCACATACCTGGTGTTCAGAAAGGATGGAATTGTATTTGCACATTATTAAAGACTTGAATAATTTGGGTTATTTTTAGATTTGAATTGCTTAGAGGATTTTTAGATGAACTCAATTTAAACAGCTCATAAAAGACATTTTCTCTTCCCGACTTCTGCAAATGCATATCATTAAATTGTTACCATCAAATGGTTTGGTTGTTGTAACAGTCATACATCCTGGACCTCAGGTCAATGGAGGAAAAACACTGAGTTTTAAATAAGAGTCAGGTAAATTTAATTCCACAGTTACGGTTTGTTTAAAACTTACTTTTCTTGATGACTAGATTATGTTTTCTTTACTCTCCCTTTTCATCTTTTCTAAACTATATTTTTCTTAGTTACAAAACATATACATAATATGTATGATTGCATGTATACATTTATGGATAAGAATTATACAACATTGAACAATACTGGAAAATTCACTCACTATAATCAAACTATTTTAATATTTTCTACCATTAATTACTACTGGTCTACTATTAGTTCAGTATTTGTTTAAGTTATCAAACCAAAGTATGAAAATAAATACATATGATAGCATACACCTTTAAGCTGTGTGCTATGGAGGCACAGTTAGAGAGATCTCTGAGGGTTTGAGGCATGCATGGACATAGTGAATTTCAGGAAAGATATGTCTACATAGTGAGAACTTGTCTCAAAAATTCAAAAGATTAAAACAAAATGCCCTTTGTATTACATTGTATTAAATGTGCTATGAAAGTACACTACAAACATTTAGTGTTGATATATGTACCATAGAAATGGTACAGAAAAACATATGGAGTTAGTGGTTTAAACCATGAAAGATAATTGGAAACAAAGAAAAAATTATTTGGTGAAGGAAAAGATATCACATATTTTTCAGTTCCAAAGCAAACTAAAAAATATTTTAAACAATTCATTTCCATATAAAAATTAGAATAAAATAATGAATTTGGAACAAAAAGAGAACATTATCACTCCCGTGTTTTGACAGCAGGTTTGCTAAGCAGCAAAGAACCGGAAAGCGAAATTATTGCATTTTTCAGGTGTTAAAATAACTCTGTAATGTTCATACACTATGGGTATGGAAGCAGTAGCTTTCTGTAACATAATTGATAGGCTTTCTGAAGACCCATGTTTTCACTTCTTTCTCTTTTTTCAGTTTTAAACCTCTTAATCTTTCAGGAGAGTCTGAAGATTACTGAATCTGTGGCTGAAACCACAAAGTTGATTGCAAACTAAGTTTAATTAAATATGTCATCTGAGAAGCCTTTGAATCATTCAGAATAATAACTACATCATCTATCCAAAAAATAACTTTTTACAAAATGATTGAAAATACTTGATATGAAGCAAAAGTCTTATTTTTAATATTTTTTGCTTTAAATTATTATGAACTAAATACAGTCACCTTTTCTCATCCTGTAATTTTTAGTGCTATTTATTATCACTAAATATAAGTACATGGATGGTATGCCTTCTAATGTGAGCAGGAGTACGCCATCATATGGTAATCAAAAGGCAGGTTTGATAGTCATTGATCCCCTTCCAACTTATCAAAGTGTGATATGTCTTGTTGTGTAGTGCTAAGTACTACAGACTTGAGAGCTCTAGTAGAAACTTCTCTGTAACTGTGATAAATCACTATGACCAAAATGACTTAGGGATGAAGTTCTTTTTGATTTATAGTTCAACAGGGATAGGAGTCCATCATGGCAGGAAGGCAAGTTGCAGGTATGCCATGCAGAACAGGTGGCTGAGATGTCATATAATTTATTTATTTATTTACTAATAGACTTTGGGCTACATCTGAGTATGGGTTTTAGGTCCTCTCCATACATTGTGCTTGGTTGGGGTCTCATTTTCTTCAGGGTCACCAGGGCTTAGTTTTAATCATTTTGTTTATCTACTTTTGGACCTCCTGTCCCATCAAGGTCTTTCTATCTCCCCCTTCTTTCATTAGATTCCCTGCATTTTGCCCAGATGTTGGCTATGAGTCTGAACCTCTGCTTCAATACCTCAATCAGTAGAGTGTCTCAGAAACTGTCTGTGGTAGGCCTCTATCCTTTTCCCTGTGTCTCCTACTTCCAAAATCTCAAGGTTGTTTTGATTTGCATCTCAATGATGACTAGGTACTTAGAGCATTTCTTTAAGTGTTTCTCTGCCATTTGATATTCCTCTATTGAGAATTCTCTGTTTAGCTCTGTACCCCATTTTTAATTGGATTACTTTGTTTGTTGGTGTTTAACTTCTTAAGATCTTTATATATTCTGGATATATTATAAGGTTGGTGAAGATACTTTCCCAATCTGTAGGCTGTTGTTTTGTTCTGTCAAGTGTCCTTTGCTTTACAGAAGCTTTTCAGTTTCCTGAGGTCCCATTTATGGATTGTTGATCTTAGAGTCTGTGCTATTAGTGTTCTGTTCAGGAAGTTGTCTCCTGTGCCAATGAGTTCAAGGCTCTTCCCCTCTTTTTCTTCTAACAGGTTTTGTATATCTGGTTTTATGTTGAGGTCTTTGATCCACTTGGACTTTCGTTTTGTGCAGGGTGATAAATATGGATCTATTTGCATTTTTCTACCTGTAGACTTTCAGTTAGACTAGCACCATTTCTTGAAGAGGCTATCTTTTATTTTCCATTGTATGGTTTTGGTTTCTTTGTAAAAAATCAAGTATCCATAGGTGTGTGGGTTTATTTCTGTGTCTTATATTCGATTCCATAGACAAGACAGATACCTAAACATAAGAAGGTCAATATATAGCAAGTCTATAGCCAACATCAAACTGAACAGTGAGAAACTTAAATCCATCCCACTAAAATCAGGGACAAGACAAGGCTGCCCACTCTCTCCATCTTTCTTCAAAATAGCATTATTTTTTAAAGCATTATATTCACTTATATGTATTCGTGTGTGTCTGAGTGTATGGGTACACATAACATGAATGGAGGTGACTGTGCAGGCCAGAAGAAGGTGTCTGATTCCCGAGAAATAGAGTTGCAGACATTGTAGACTGCCTGGTGTGTTTGAAATACCAAGGGCTCTGCAAGAGTTACAATTGCTGTTAACTAGTAACACATCTCTCCAGTATTTTCAACTTCAGAGCCATCTTACTGGACCCACTTTATAAATTTTACCATGTGTATATTTTCATCTAATTACCATAATCAGTTTTCAGAATACAACACTACAACATAAATTGCATTTACAGCCCTCACACAGTTACCCTTTGCTCCACATATAAACTTTGATAAATTATTCCCAAATTTCATTTTCTATTTTTTCTTTATTAATGTAATAAAAGTGGGATTATACAGCATACAGCTTTTTAAAATCAGATTTGTTCACGATGAATAATGTATTAGAGTTTCATTAAATTACTGCACTTATAAAAATTGTGTTTATTTTGATTATTGACCATGACTTTAGTCTATTTCCCATATAACTATATTTATGAATTAGTCCCTTGGAAGACATTAGGTTGTTGGTCATTTGGGCAATATTATTAAGCTACAAGTTACCATACAAAGTCATTCCTGTTGACTTGTTTACATTTGCAGAAAAGCCTTATAAAATCTATGACAACACTTCTCAGTGTCTTTATAAAATTTTATAGTCTTGCCTTTGATGCTCGAGTCTAGATTGTTTTATACTTTCCCTAGCAGACAGTAATGTCACAATTATTTTTATTTTCTATCAACCACTTAAAATAACACCTCAAAACTTTTAAACATTTTCAATATTGTGTTGCTATATGATGTTGGATTTCTTTCTGTGGTGACTTACCGGCCATTTATCTTCATTTTTGAAATGTTTGTTCAAGTGTTAGATCATGGTTGATCAAGCAGCTGATTTTCCCACATGCCAGCTTCTATGATGTAGTATATGCGTCTTGAACAGAGCTGTATCAGATTTGCTATTGGAATGTGTTCCTTTTCTTTTGTAGCTTAACTTTTTTTTCAGACAGAGGTGTCTTTTTCACATTAAATAATTTTAATTTCGATGAAAAAAGTGTTATATTCTCAAATATTGGCTTTTGCTTTCATTGACATATTTAGTTGTGAAAACCAGATCAGAAAAGGTAAGCATAGTATAAATGTATTTCTCGGCACTTGTTCAAGATATAAATCAAGGTTGTGGTGTAAAATATGAGTTATCATTTAGAAGTCATGGGCTTATTTATACCCTTTGCCCCTTGAAGGGGTTATGACATAAAGAAAAGCATCACAGACATCCTGTCACTGTTTTTCAAGTCAGTAGCAGGTCTCAGGACTGAACACTAATGTCCATATAAGAAACCAAGGATATTTTTCAATGGCATGAAGGTTTTAAAACATATGTGAGATTTTGAGGTCCAGCCATATAAGTGCAAAAAAAAAAAAAAAAAAAAGCATAGTTTAAGCATTTCTCTTCCAAAAGTATTTCCTACAATCCACTTCTACCTAATTCCAGAACCTGAAACTAAAGGACAGTTGTAATCTGTTTTAGAACAAATGCCCCAGTAACCTTAAAATGAGAGAGAGACAGAGATAGAGACAGACACAAAGAATTATATTTGTCTGTACTTTGGCATTTTAGTAACAGGTTCTCCTTTCATAACACATCTTGGGCTCAAACTAAATAATCTCAAGCTGTAAAATGCTGATCTTCCAGATATATGGCATTATGCATGATTTGCTTGTTTGTTTAACATAATTTCTTCTTATTTCCCTTTCTATTTTAAAGATGTTTAATTAAAATATATTTCTTTTTCAAAGAAATAATTACTTCCCCCAAAATATCCACTTCTAACTATACAATTTGATTAATCACATGCATAAAAATTATGATTTATTTCTCTTTTTATGTCTCTATTCAACCTTCTGTCTCATGATCATTCCCTAGTTTCCTGCTTTACTTACACTGTAGCATTTTTATTTTCCCTAAATTTATTTTGGCTCAAGAATTCTCTATTTTGCACATGATGAACTATAGAGCTGATGAACTTTTCCCTTGTTGCTGCTAGCTCAGAAGCAGCTGTTCCGGTTTTATTCACTGCACTTACATTCTATAATGTGCTTACATCATATGATTGCCATATTATCTAGCTATCGCAAGACTTGATTCCTCATTTATCTTTTTAATGTATAATTGCTCTTCTACACATACTATTTATGAGCTATACACATGTTGGTATTGATGAGTTAATAAGTACTCTCAAAATTTTAAATTTGATAAATCTCGCCAATGTAGCGGTGTTGTGTTATGGGAGTGGGTTTATCTCTGATTCTTTCGCCTGCTCTTGTAACCTTTCCCCCCTACTAAATTGTCTAGTCAAGCTTTGAGATGAGGATTTGTGCCTAGTCTTATTGTATCTTATATCATTTTCAGTTGATATTACTGGGAAGCCTGATATTCTCCAAAAGGAGAAGAGGAACACTGGATCTGGGGAGGAAAGGGGAGTCTAGGTGGAAAAAAGGGAGGGGAAGCTATGGTTGACATTGTATGAAATAAGAATAAAGAAAAAGAAGAAAAAAATTCAGAAGTGACAAAACTATGTTTGACTAAATTAATTGATATGGAATCATTGATTGAAAATGTTTTGTCTCATAACTGAAGATGTCATAAATATGTTTAGAACCTAAGTAGGAATCTTATATCCCACAAAGGACATGACAGCTTTCTGAACATTCAGTATTGTACGCTGATCATATGATATTTCTCCCTTCCTTCTATGTTTTTAGTAAAAATATATTTTTTTCATACATTATTTTCTGATTATGGTCTTTCTTCCCTACTTCATTAAAAAATGAATGACATATTTTATAATGATAATAAAATTAACAAAGTAGGTATAAAATTAACTATATTATAGAATGTTTTTATGATTTTTTATCAATAGTATATATTGTTAAGTTATAAAACTAAACTATACAGAAATAAACGCTAATGTGCTCACACATCTATTTAAAATATATTAGTTCAATGGAAAATTCAGAGATCAAATAATTATTTTCGATTTTAGATAAATTAAAAAATTAAAAGGTAATAATTCTCTTACTAGCAAGAATCAATTAAGTTTCAACTTTCTGTAAATATGAGTTGTTTTTCAAGACATACTTAAAACAGATTTAAATAATAAATTAGCTAGGAAAAAGTATTTCACATCTGGGTGTCATGACACACCCCTGTAATTCCAGCACTCAAGGAGGCAGAGGTAGATAGATAGAGCTCAAAGTCAGCCTGGCATATAAAGTAATTCCAGGACAACAATGCTCAGTAGAGAAACCTTGTCTAGAAAATCAAAACAAAACAAAATTTTATGTTGACAAGGATTTTGTATTTAAAGGCATAGATCTACATTTTCTTTTAGGATCATGACTTCATGTAACATAGTAGAGAGAGGAAAACTGTCATGCCTATAATCTTTGAATATCAACTAATTGACATTTTGATTTATTCCTGGTTTGGCATATAATTCATAAGAAAAGCATGCAGTGCTATAGATTCAGTGTGAATAACAGAAAATGATGAAAGATACACACCTAGCAATTACACATGTTCAAATTAGAGGACCAAAGATATAATTTCCCCCCTCCAAAAAAATAATAATGTTTCTGATCTCAAATGATTTTTAGCCTCTGCCAAAGATATAACTTTGTTTTTGGAGGTTTTGTTCTTAATGATTTTAAGAAAAACTCACATTGCCTTTGCATTATTAGATAGTCAAAAACAATCCTGAACTCCCAATTCTTCTGTCTGTATTTCCTGAGTAGTAGGAGACAGGCAGGTATCTTCATTCCAGACCTGTAAAATACGTTTCAAAAGAAATATTGTCCAATTTGTATTTCAGTTAGTTTTCATTACTTGTTAAAATCTTTTATAAAAATTCTCATTATTTTAGAATATTCTTGGGTTCACATTTTTAGGACAGTAGAGCTCTTTATTCTCTTTGCTGCCATATTTGACCTATGAAGCATAACTTTAAAAGAGGAAATAATGTTTCTCTTAGATATTCTAAATGGAAAGTATGTAACTTTCTGTGACTCTTCATAGGATTTCAACCAAATCTGCATCCTTCCTTAGATAAGATGAAGCCTTTAAATATAACCTGATAACTATGTATAATCTATCCCTATTTTCTATTTTGATATTCTGGCATTATTACAAATGATAAGTAAACCAATTTCTCAAAGTTGTTTATTTATTTCCTTTGCAATAAAAGTACAAATATATATGGTTGTGAGCCTAGCCTTTAACTGCTGAGCCATCTCTCCAGTCCAGATAACCTAGGACCCCTGCACAGATGTAGCCCATGGGAGTTCAGTTCCCAAGTGGGTGCCATAGTAATAGAACAGGGACTGTCTCTGACATGAACTGATTGGCCTGCTCTTTAATCACCTCCCCCTGAGGGGGAAGCAGAATTAACAGGCACAGAGGAAGACAATGCAGCCACTCCTGAAGAGACCTAATTGACTAGAATCAGAAGAAAGGAAAAGAAGACCTCCCCTATCAGTGGATTTGGGAAGGGGCATGAGTGAAGAAGGGGGAAGGAAGGTGGGATTAGGAGGGGAGGATGGAGGGGTTTATGGGTAGATACAAAGTGAATAATAATAAAGTGTAATTAATAAAGAATTTTTTAAAAGTACAAATATAAATAAATATCAACTAGCATATAAAGGTATGTTGAAAAACCTTACTATTCCATTGTTATATTGATATTATTAATAAAAATTTTTTATGTTTAATATTTGTATTTCTAGAAGTATAAAGCAAAACATTTAATATGCTGTTAGTGGTCTGATTACATTTTAAATTCCAGTAAATTTTTTCTTTTAAAGATTTATAATTTTCTTAGGCTTCAAATTAATATACACTGTTTTTTGGTGACATTTATATTAAACACACATACAAACACACACAGAGTTAAGTTCAGAAATGGCAGTTCATATAATTATCAGAAAAAGTAATTTAGTAAGCAGATCAATTTTAATACAGTGTTTTACAACTTTACCCACAAGGAAAATGTCAACTGAAAGTTCTTGAGAATTGAAAATTTTTATGACATTTTAATATCTAGATGCAATAAGGACACTCCAATTTTTATATCTGGGTTAGGACTAAGTCATGTCTTTTTATAACTTGTTAGATAGGTGTTTCATTAGACAGCTAACTCAATGGGATATATTGTAAAGTTTATAAACCATTGAATTACAAGAAAATGTCTTTTGCAAAAAGTAGGTATTTTAAACAGGTCAAATCCAAAGAAATCAAATGCATCATTTATTTGCACTAAGGTATAATGCTTAAAGTAAAAGGCAGCTAACTGATTTAGAGAAATTTATAGTTCAGATATTATGGTTTTAATATTTCCTCATCCTGAATTCTGTAAACACATATCATTTCATTCTTTCCATCAAATCCTTTGGTTGTTGTAACAAGTATACATTCAGTATCTTGTGTCAATAGAGGATAAATACTGAGCTTTAAGTAAGATTTATATAAACATTATTTTATAGTTACTTAATTTAAAACTTATTTTTCTTGATGAGTAGCTTATGTTTCCTTTATGTTCCTTGATTTTTACCTGCTTATATTTCTGATGACAGCAATATGAAACATGTAATTTTAACTAAACATACATAGTAACTATAGTAAAATAAATGTATAACAATAATTCAATGTTTTACCAGAAATATTTTTTTAATTTTTTTATTAATTACACTTTATTCATTTTGTATCCCCCCATAAGCCCCTCCCTCCTCCCCTCCCGATCCCACCCTACCTCCCCTTTCTGCATGCATGCCACTCCCCAAGTCCACTGATAGGGGAGGTTCTCCTCTTCTTTCTGATCTTAGTCTATCAGTTCTCATCAAAAGTGGCTGCATTGTCCTCTACTGTGGCCTGATAAGGCTGCTCCCCCCTCAGGGGGAAGTGATCAAAGAGCAGGCCAATCAGATTATGTCAGAGGCAGTCCCTCTTCCCATTACTATGTAACCCACTTGGACACTGAACTGCCATGGGCTACACCTGTGCAGGGGTTCCAGGTCATCTCCACAAATAGTCCTTGGTTGGAGTATGGGTCTCTGGGAAGTTCCCTTTGTTCAAATTATCTTGTTCTGTTGCTCTCCTTGTGGAGTTCCCATCCCCTCCAGCTCTTACTATTTCCCACTTCTTACATAGAATTCCATTCACTCTGCCCATCAGTTGGCCATCAGGCTCAGCATCTGCTTTGACGGTCTATACTGCAGAAGCTTTCAGAGGCCCTCTGTGGCAGGTTTCAAAGTTGTTTCCTGTTTTCTTCTGGCTTTCAGAGGCCCTCTATAACAGGTTCCGAGGTTGTTTCCTATTTTCTTTTTCTTCTGATGTCCATCCTCTTTGCCTTTCAGGATGGGGATTGAACATTTTAGTTAGGGTCCTCTCTTTTGCTTAGTTTGTTTAGATGTACAGATTTTAGTGCGTTTATTCTATATTGTATGTTTATATGAGTGAGTATATACCATGCGTGTCTTTTTGCTTCTGGGACAACTCACTCAGGATGATCCTTTCCAGGTCCCACCATTTACCTGCAAATTTCATGATTTCCTTATTTTTCATTGCTGAGTAATACTCCATTGTATAGATGTACCACAGTTTCTGCATCCATTCTTCAGTTGAGGGGCATCTGGGTTGTTTCCAGCTTCTGGCTATTACAAATAAAGCTGCTACAAACATGGTTGAGCAAATGTCCTTTTTGTGTACTTGTGCCTCTTTTGGGTATATGCCTAGGAGTGGTATGGCTGGATCTTGAGGAAGCGCTAGTCCTACTTGTCTGAGAAAGCACCAGATGGATTTCCAGAGTGGTTGTACCAGTTTACATTCCCACCAGCAGTAAAGAAGGGTTCCCCTTTCTCCACAACCTCTCCAGCATGTGTTGTCCCTTGAGTTTTTCATCTTGGCCATTCTGATGGGTGTAAGGTGAAATCTCAGGGTTGCTTTGATTTGCATTTCCCTAATGGCTAAGAAGGTTGAGCATTTCTTTAAGTGCTTCTCTGCCATTCGATATTCCTCTACAGAGAATTCTCTTTTTAGCTCTGTTCCCCATTTTTTAAGTGGATTACTTGGTTTATTGCTTTTCAGCTTGTTTAGTTCTTTATATATATTGGATATGAGTCCTCTGTCAGATAAAGGGTTGGTGATGATTCTTTCCCAATCTGTAGGCAGTCGCTTTGGTTTGATGACGGTGTCCTTCGCTTTACAGAAGCTTTTCAATTTCATGAGGTCCCATTTATTGATTGTTGCTCTTAGAGCCTGTGCTGTTGGTGTTCTGTTCAGGAAGTTTTCTCCTGTACCAATGAGTTCTAGGGTATTCCCAACTTTTTTTTCTAGCCGATTTAATGTGTCTGGTTTTATGTTGAGGTCTTTGATCCACTTGGACTTCAGTTTTGTGCAGGGTGATAAGTATGGATCTATTTGCATTTTTCTACATGTAGACATCCAGTTGGACCAGCACCATTTGTTGAAGATGCTGTCTTTTTTCCATTGCATGGTTTTGGCATCTTTGTCAAAAATCAGGTGTCCGTAAGTGTGTGGGTTTATTTCTGGGTCTCCTGTTTGATTCCATTGACCCACCAATCTGTTTCTATGCCAGTACCATGCAGTTTTTATAACTGTTGTTCTATAGTACAGCTTGAGATCAGGGATGGAGATACCTCCAGAAGATCTTTTATTGTAGAGGATTGTTTTAGCAATTCTCAGTTTCTTGTTATTCCATATCAAGTTGAGAATTTTTCTTTCCAGGTCTGTAAAGAATTGTGTTGGCAATTTGATGGGAATTGCATTAAATCTGTAGATTGCTTTTGGTAAGATGGCCATTTTTACTATGTTAATCCTGCCAAGCCATGAACATGGGAGATCTTTCCATCTTCTCATATCTTCCTCTAATTCTTTCTTCAGAGACTTGAAATTTTTTTCATACAAGTCTTTGACTTCCTTGGTTAGGGTTACACCAAGGTACTTTATGTCATTTGTGGCTATTGTGAATGGTGTTGTTTCTCTAATTTCTTTCTCAGCCCTTTTGTCTTTTGTATACAGGAGTGCTACTGATTTTTTTTGAGTTAATTTTGTATCCGGCCACTTTGCTGAAGGTTTTTTATCAGTTGTAGGAGTTCCCTGGTAGAGTTTTTGGGGTCACTCATATATACTATCATATCATCTGCAAAAAGTGATAATTTGACTTCTTCCTTTCCTATTTGTATCCCCTTGTTCTCCTTCAACTGTCTTATTGCTCTAGCAAGGACTTCCAGCACTATGTTGAAGAGATATGGAGACAGTGGGCAGCCTTGTCTTGTCCCTGATTTCAGTGGGATTGCTTTAAGTTTCTCTCCATTTAGTTTGATGTTGGCTATGGGCTTGTTGTAAATCGCCTTTACTATGTTTAGATATGTGCCTTGTATCCCTGATCTCTCCAGTACTTTAAACATGAATGGATGTTGGATTTTGTCAAATGCTTTTTCAGCATCTAGGGAGATTATCATGTGGTTTTTTTCTTTCAGTTTTTTAATATGGTGGATCACATTGATGGATTTCTATATATTGAACCACCCCTGCATACCTGGGATGAAGCCTACTTGGTCATAGTGGATAATATTTTTGATGTGCTCTTGGATTTGGTTTGCAAGTATTTTGTTAAGTATTTTTGCATCAAAGTTCATAAGGGAGATTGGCCTGAAATTCTCTTTCTTTGTTGAGTCTTTGTGAGGTTTAGGTACCAAGGTGATTGTGGCTTCATAGAATGAGTTTGGTAATGTTCCTTCTGTTTCTATTTTGTTTAATAGTTTGAAGAGAATTGGAGTTAGCTCTTCTTTGAATGTCTGGTAGAATTCTGCGCTGAAGCCATCTGGTCCTGGGCTTTTTTTTTTGGATGGGAGACTTTTGATGACCGCTTCTATTTCTTTGGGTTATATAGGACTATTTAATTGATTTACCTGGTCCTGATTCAGCTTTGGTAAGTCAAATCGATCAAGAAAATTATCCATTTCATTTAGGTTTTCAAAATTTGTTGAGTTTAGACTTTTGAAGTAAGTCCTAATGATTGTTTGGATTTCCTCAGTGTCTGTAGTTATGTCCCCCTATTCATTTCTGATTTTGTTGATTTGGGTGGTGTCTCTCTGCCTTTTAGTTAGCTTGGCTAAGGGTTTGTCGATCTTGTTGATTTTCTCAAAGAACCAGCTCTTGGTTTCATTGATTCTTTGAATTGTTTTATTTGTTTATAATTGATTGATTTCAGCCCTGAGTTTGATTATTTCCAGCTGTCTACTCCTTTTTGGTGTGTCTGCTTCTTCTTTTTCTAGGGTTTTTAAGAGGGCCATTAAGTTGCTTGAATGAGCTGTCTCGAATTTTTTCTTGAAGTCACTTAGTGCTATGAACTTTCCTCTTAGCACTGCTTTCATTGTGTCCCACAAGTTTGGTTATGTTGTGTCTTCATTTCCATTGAGTTCTAGAAAGGCTTTAATTTTTTTCTTTATTTCTTCCCTGACCCAGCTGTCCTTTAGTAACAAGTTGTTCAGTTTCCATGTGTGTGTAGGCTTTTTGCTTTTTCTGTTGTTGTTGAAGTCCAGCTTTATTCCATGGTGATCAGACAGGATACAAGGGATTATTTCAGTCTTCTTGTATCTGTTGAGACTTGCTTTGTGACCAACTATATTGTCTATTTTGGAGAAGGTTCCATGAGGTGCTGAGAAGAAGGTAAATTCTTTTGTGTTTCGGTGTAAAGTTCTGTAAATGTCTGTGAGGTCCATTTGATTCATGACCTCTGTCAGAGATATTGTTTCTTTGTTTAATTTCTGTTTTGTTGACCTGTCCTTTGTTGAGAGTGGGGTGTTGAAGTCTCCCACTATTAATGTCTGTGGATCTATATGTGGTTTAAACTTTATCAATGTGTCTTTTACAAATGTGGGTGCTCTTGTATTTGGGGCATAGATGTTCAGGATTGTGATGTCTTCCTGGTGGAATTTTCCCTTGATGAGTATGAAGTGTCCTTCCTCATCTCTTTTTATTAATTTTGGTTGAAAGTCTATTTTATCAGATATTAGAATGGCTACTCCTGCTTGTTTCCTGGGTCCATTTGCTTGTAAAGTCGTCTTCCAACCTTTTACCCTCAGGTAATGTCTATCTTTGTGTCTTAGGTGTGTTTCTTGTATGCAACAGATTGCTGGGTTTTGTTTCCGTATCCATTCTGTTAATCTGATTCTTTTTACTGGAGAGTTGAGTCCATTGATGTTGAGAGAGATTAATGACCAGTGGCTGTTAGATCCTTTGATTTTGATGTTTGCTGTGTTCATAAGGTTGTGTGCTTGGTTGCTTTTTGTTTTGCTGTAGTAAGGTTAATTATTTCCTTGTTTTCTTGACAGAAGCTAATTTTCTTGGGTTGTATTTTCCCTTCCAGTGTCTTCTGTAATGCTGGATTTGTGTGTAGGTATTGTTGAAATTTGTTTTTGTCATTGAATATCTTGTTTTCTCCGTCTATGAGGGCTGAGAGTTTTGCAGGGTATAGTAGCCTGGGTTGACATCTGTGTTCTCTTAGGGTCTGCATGATATCTGTCCAGGCCCTCTGGCTTTCATAGTTTCTGTTGAAAATTCAGGTGTGATTCTAATGTGATATAACTTGCCGTTATATGTTATTTGGCCTTTTCCCTTTGCAGCTTTTAGTATTTTTTCTTTGTTCTGTATACTTACTGTTTTGATTATTATTTGGCTGTGGCGGGAGGATTTTCTTTTCTGGTCAAATTTGTTGGGTGTTCTGTAGGCCTCATGTATCCTTATTGGCTTCTCCTTTAACTTTAATTTAATTTTCTTCAATGATTTTGTTGAAAATATTTTCTGGGCCTTGGAGAAGGGAGTCTTCTTTTTCCTCTATTCCTATTATTCTTAGATTTTGTCTTTTCATATTGTCTTGGATTTCTTGGACGGTCTGTGTCAGGAATTTTTTGGATTTAACATTTTCTTTGACAGATACATTGATTTCTTCCATTGTATCTTCTACACCTGAGAGTCTTTCTTCCATTTCTTGTATTCTGTTGGTTATGCTTACCTCTGTAGTTCCTGTTTTCTTCCCTAAATTCTCCCTCTCCATTATTTCCTTCATTTGTGTTTTCTTTAATTTTTCTAGTTCTATCTTCAGGTCTTGAGTTGTTTTGTTTACTTCCTTCACTTGTCTGCTTGTATTTTCCTCTTTTTCTTTTAGTTCCTTCAACTCTGTCTCTTTTATTTCTTTCAGTGATTTAATTATTTCTTTTCTGAAGGCCACAAGCTGTTTGGCTGCATCTTCCCGTATTTCTTCACGGATGGCCCTAATCTGCTTGTCTTTATCTTCCTCCATTTCTTTACAGATAGCCATGATTTGTTTGGTTTTATCTTCCTCTAATTCTTTACATATTTTATTTGTCTCCTCTAATATCCTCTTCATCAACATAGATGTAAGGTCATCTTCTTGATTTTCTATTATGCTGCATTGTTCAGGGTTGTTCGCCTCTGGATGGCTGGGTTCTGGAGATGCCATATTGCTCTGTCTTCTGTTGGTTGAGCCTTTACGCTGACCTCTACCCATTGGGCTGATTTAGGTGTTGGCTGTTAGTTTCTGTGCTTCCTGGAGTCCTGAGGTAGGGAGTATCCCCTTGGCCGGAAGATGAGTTTTCCTGAAGAAGTCCTTCTCTGCTTTTTGGTTATGGTCACTATATGGCCTGTGTTTCTCAGGAGTTGCCACTGCTCACCTCAGGTTTATAGCCCTGAGTAGTAGCTGTGGTCTATGTTAGGCAGGGGGGGATCTCCTCTTACCCATAGAATTTCTCAAGACAGCTGCCCCACTGCTGGGTTTCTTGTTATAAATTTAGTGTGCTGCTGCTCACTAAATTTCCATGTACAGTCCTCTTGAAGAAACTGCTGATTCCCTAGCTGTGGGGTTTTCTCCCAACAGGGAACCTCAGTCTGTTATCCTGGGGCGCACAATTCTGTCCGGGAAAGTGGGAGGTGCACTCTGCAAGTCTCTGGGCCAGAGGCTGATTGCTCTGCTCTGGACCTGGAGAATGTGCACCTAGGTTGAGTTGTCGCCTGGGGGCACTGTTCTGGTCTGGAGGCTAGGTGCCTCACTCTGGATCAGAAGCTGTGTGTCTCTGTCTGGGATGGCAGCTGCAGGCACTGCTGTGGTCTAGACGCTGTGCGTGCAGCCCTCTTGAAAAACCAGGGATTCCCACAGTTTTGACAGTCTATCTAGGAATAACTGGTTGATCCTTGGCACAGTATCTGAGGGCTGCTGTAATGGCTCTCTGGCTTTTGTAGGTCTGAGGATGCAGCTGTGTGTCCCAGTGCCCTAGGGGAACTCAATAATGGCAGCAGAGCACAGCGCTCCTGCCTGCACTAGAGTCTGTGTGAGTCCAGGAAGTTTTTTTGTGCTGGGTGTCCTAAGCGTTAGAGCTGCTGACCCCCTCCGCTGGGGGTTTCCTCCTGCCAGAGACACGCAGTCTGGTGCCCTGGTGCCCACAGTTCTATCTGATGCGGAGAATCAGGCGCACAGGCAGGCGCCTGTGTCCCAGCTCTGGATCCAGACTGGCTCTTGGGGCACCCGCACAACCCGAGTCTTTTCCAGGGGATGTCTGGGTAACCTGAGGTTGGTCCCAATTGTTTCCTGCTCCGTGGGGTTATCTCTCGACTGGGAAATCCAGTCTATGGTGTTGTGGGCCCACAGTTCAGTCTGGGACCGTGACCAGTTTGCGCTGGCGGGTAGCTCTGGGCTGGAGATCAAGCGCCTGGCAGAACCGGGATCTCTTCTGCGGTTTAACCGGGTGAGTTAAAGCTGATTGAATCCCCCACCGTGGGGTATCCTCTCACCTGTGAAACACAATCACTTGTGTTTTATGGCCGCGAGTTCTGATTGGTGGTCACTGTGCCAATCCTGCTGTGTTGCTCCTCAGAATGAGAGTCCTCCCGGCGCCGCCATCTTTCCCAGCCTCTCCTACCAGAAACATTTTAACAATGCTTCCTTTCCATTTTACCACATGTTTACATTCAGAGGATATTCTTGGATTTACTGATTATGTTTTAGTCATGAAAGGACCTGGTTTAACTTTCCATCCCTCCAGCAATGCAATGATGTAACATCACAATGCTCAGATATCATATAAGCAGGTACCTAGGCCTTGAATATTCAGTCTCTGACACTATAGTCATTGGGTTTCTGCTAGGGATACATTTTCTATCGAAGTTGTTTGTCCAATGGGAACAAAATATAGAATGGAATAAAGAATATAGAAGAAAGGGTTAATCAAATATCAGAGAAATTGAATATCAATGTCCATTAAAAACAAAATTTAATTTACTATAGAAACATTTTATTTAAAAGTCATATTTTGGGGGCTAGAGAGATAGGTTTAGAACACTGGCTGTTCTACCAAAAGTCCTGAGTTCAATTCCCAGCAACCACATGGTAGCTCACAACCATCTATAATGAGATTTGGTACCCTCTTCTGCCCTGAAGGCACACATGCAGGCAGAACACTGTATAAATAATAAATAGATAAATCTTAAAAAAAATCATACTTTGTTATTGTCCACTTCCATGCTCTTGTGGATGTGCATGCATAGACAGATAGAGAGATACATCCAAAGCAAAGACAAACAGACACAAACAGACAAATAAACAAATAAATAAAATGTGCTGCTTCTCTGGGAGTTAGTCTTGTGGGAGAGCTATTCAGTTGAAAAACACTACTGAATTAGCATTCCTGGCACCTGGGCTTACCTTATGAGAGAAAGATTCTCTTACCTTAATTTTAGGGAAGTATTGCAGAAGTGTGAAAGTAGATGTAAGGAATTCCAGAATTCCACAAAGGACAAGTTTGCATAGTTTTTTTGAACACAGCAAGCCATAAAACTAGCTCATATACAAAGAGTAATAAGGAATAGTGCTACCTCAAAATCTATCTATACCACTCCTAGGCATATATCCAAAATATGCTCAAGTATACAATAAGGACATTTGCCCAACCATGTTCATAGAAGCTCTATTTGTATTAGCCAGAATCTGGTAACAGCCTACATGTCCCTCAGCTGAGGAATGGACACAGAAATTGTGGTACATCTACACAATAGAATAATACTCAGCTATTTAAAACAAGGAAATCATGAAATATACAGGCAAATGAATGGAACTAGAAAAGATTATCCTGTGTGAGGTAACACAGAAACAGAAAGATACTCGTGGTCTATACTCACTTATAAGTAGATATTAGACATATAATATATGATAAACATACTATAATCTATAGTCCTAAAGAAGATAAACAAGAAGGAGGACCCTAGGGAAGATGTTCAATCCTCATTCAGAAGGGCAAACATGATAGACAGCAGAAGAGGGAGAAGACAGGAAACAGGACAGGAGCCTACCACAGAGAGCCTCTGAAAGTCTACTGATTGAGGTATCTAAGCAGAGGCTGATACTTATAGCCACACTTTGGGCAGAGTGCAGGGAAACTTATGAAAGAAGGGAGAGATAGAAAGACCTGGAGGGGACAGGAGCTCCACAAGGAGAGCAAAACAACCAAAATAACTGGGCTCAGGGTGCCCAGCAGAGACTAATACCCCAACCAAAAACAATGCATGGAGAGGACCTAGACTCTCTGCTCAGATGTAGACCATAGGCAGCTCAGTCTCCTTGTGGGTTTCCTAATAAGGGGAGCAAGGGCTGTCTCTGGCTTGAACTCAGTGTGTGCTCTTTGATCACCTCCCACTGGGGGATGAGCAGCCTTGCCAGGCCACAGATAAAGACAAGGCAGTCAGTCCTGAAGAGACCTGACAGACTAAGATCTCCCCTATCAATAGACTAGGGAAAGACATAGGGCAAGAAGAGGAAGAGACAGCGGGATTAGGAGGAGACAAGGGAGAAAGCCAAAGTGAATAAATTGTAATAAAGAATAAAGGAACAAAAAAAGGGGAAAAAAAGTTGTTACTTCATGATAGGAAAATCTAAATTTTTATTACAAAGGAATTGAGAACTTATTGTCTTTTCTGCAATCATGTATACCCAAAATATTTCTGTTTAAAAGTGTTTAATTATTGAGTAATGTCTCTATGTATTATTTGTATATTATGAATATTTTAAATTAATTGGTCTAATAATAATTTATTTTATTTTTAATAAAGTTAATACTAATGAAGATCATTTAAAGTGACATTTTTGTGGTAATTTCTATAATGAAAATTATAATTGGGTATAACATATTAATTATTAATATGGAGCATTTAAAATTATGTGATCAAATTAAATTCTTTCCCAGAACAGTATATTTATGCCTCTCAATTACAGTACTGACTTAATATATCACTTTGAATATTACACTGAGTAGTGTATAAATCTTGCATTATTTAATTGCAATGATGTTGCTAATGTTCTTGGAACTATTCAATCATTCATTGACTGTGATCTTAATATGTCCGAGGTAAAAGCTTGCTTCTTTCTTTCTCGTTAAAATTGATAACAAACTAACGGAGAGCAAGAATAATAAAAGCGAAATATACACCACAGAAAGAAGCAACTATAAAACATTCATTAAAGCTAATGTTCACTGAAGGGAAGACAATGGAAGTTCAGAGAACTGACTTGCCTCCTTAGCCCCGGGAATGTTTGGAATCAATGACAGCTATGTTCTAATTCTAGCCATGATGCTGTACCTAAAATTGGGCAAATAATTTCTATGTTTCAGTGTCTACAGTTTTCCACACTTAAAATTTTCATCAATGCTTAATTCTTTATAAAAAATTATTTTATTTTATTTCTTTTTATTTCTTTTATTAAAATGCATTCTTTTTTCATACAATATATCTTGATTACAGTTTCCTCTCACACTACTCCTTCTAGTTTCTCTCCATCTCATCTCCAATCTGTATTCATTTCATTTCTGTCTTTCACTAGAAAAGAACAGGCTTCTGAGTGATAACAAACAAACATGAAAAAATAGAATACAATGAGATGAAGCAAAAATAATAAAATTTAAAATTAAAATAAATAAAATAAAAGTTACTATATCAAAGTTGGACTGGCAATTAAACAGAGCAAAAAAAGTCCCAAGAGCAGACACAAGAAAACAGAGACCCATTTATTCTCACTCTCAGGGATATTGTGAAAATATTAAGCTAAAAGCTTTAATATAGGCAGAGGACCTGGTACATGTTAGACCCACTAACATGTTCTCACTAGTTCGGTTCTCAGTGGTTCAGTCACTGTGGGCTCATATGAACCTTACTTAGTTGATTCAGAGGGCTTTATTTTCCTGGTAAATACTCCATGATTTCTGTCTTTTGTCCTCTTTCTGCCTCCTCTTTGTGGGGCCCTTGAGATCTGAGAAGAGGAATGTTATAGATACCCATAGGCTTAGATTTTTTTCACCAAACCTATTTTATTTGGGGTTCTTAAGCACCTTAACCTCCCTTCTAACCCTCCACAACCTTAGGTAGGAAATTAGTAGGGAAAAGGGCTGTAGACCTCTTCTATGGATATCCTGCTGATTATGGCTAATGCATCTTTAGGAAATTACCAAACTCAGTAATCAGAATACCAGCAGTCTAGTCCAAAGGCCAACACCAAGCAGCAACACAAGTCATCAAAAGCCATGACTCAGTTTGGATTGCTCTGAGTTCTTTGGAACCTTTCTCTTTGTCAAGTCAAATGTCAAACCACAAAGATTAGCACAGCAATGTCTATCCAAAGAAGTGAAGCTACATATTGCCTCTCCTTACATCCACCCGTGGATGTTCTCAGCTGGCCAAAGTACGCCTCTTGCATGAGAGAGACTCACAGCTAAACAACATGTGCCCACTCACAAGCCAGTTTCCTGCAAAACAACACATGCTCAGCTTGCAGCAAAACATACCATAACAAAACTGAGTCTTCAAAGAAAAGGGAAACTTCTACTTCAGAGAAGTTCCAATTAGACTTTCTCCTAACAATGTCTGTAGATCTGCCTCTGCATCTATTCTGCATCTAATGCTGAAGGACACCTCTCCGATGATTATTGAACATGGCACTAATCCATGAGTATAGCAGATTATCCTTTAGAGTCATTTTCTTAGTCATTTTCTTGATACTCTTATCTATCTATCTATCTATCTATCTATCTATCTATCTATCTATCTATCTACCTACCTACCTATCTCAGACCTGCAGTATTTTGTTTTATCCTAGGTCTCTAGACTATCTATTCTCTGGTTCTTGGTTACCAACTTTTTTTTCAATTTTGAGATAAAAAATACCAGGAAGACCTCCCCTATCAGTGGACTTGGGGAGGGGCATGTGTGGAGATGGGGGAGAGAAGGTGGGATTAGGAGGGGATGAGGGAGGGGTTTATGAGGGGGAATACAAAGTAAATAAAGTGTAATTCATAAAAATTTTAAAAATAAATATAATGGATTTTTGCATAAAAAAGTACTGTTACTAATTATTCCAGATCAGGATGGGTACAAGATTATGATACAAGCTCATGAGATAACCAAGAAAACACAGAATAATAACAATGAGGATTTATCTACTCTTTAATTCATCCCACAAAAGGCAGATAAGGGAGAAAATCAGGAACATTAGAACATGAATCTTTTCTCATTTATGTCATTTCATCTCTCTCTCATTTTTCTTATTTAGGTGACGTTCTTTTCCTATTTCATCTTTGCATGATGATTTAGAATGCAATTTATGTACTTCAATATCTAGTCAATTGTAAA
The DNA here is from genome assembly GCF_907164565.1 of Psammomys obesus. Classification (NCBI taxonomy): domain Eukaryota; kingdom Metazoa; phylum Chordata; class Mammalia; order Rodentia; family Muridae; genus Psammomys; species Psammomys obesus. The sequence continues at coordinate 869,951 of NW_026594428.1, read as the reverse complement.
TATTGCATACAAATTATGGCCTGGATAATGCTTCAGGAAAAGACTGTTGGGGACTTATGCTAATATTTATAGTATATAAGCAAGTACTAGTATTTGTACATTGTAGAGTAATCTTAACCAGCAACATGACTGTTTTTACAAGGGATCACTTCTAAAGATTCCCAAGGCCTATGTGATCTGGTTGCAATGCAGACATCCTGGATTACATATGATCTGGCTGGAATACAGACTAGTCCTTATTAGTCACCTTTAATCTCAAATAATGAAAGTAAGATTGGTTTATGGAAGGATGCAGGCAGTTTTGAAAGTGATATCTGAGGATATATCAACTCTCATGAGAATGGACACGAAGGAAGAGCTACTTAAGTTTAGTATAGGATAATATTATGTAGTTTATAGGCACATGGGGCATAAATGATTCACAGGCTACCTTAAGTTATTTGGCTTCATCTACTTATAAACTGTTGGAATTAAAAATATCAATCCCCATTCAGAAAGGCAAAAAGGATGGACATCGGAGGAGGGAGAAAATAGGAAACAGGACAGGAGCTTACCACAGAGGGCCTCTGAAAGATGATACCCTGCAGGGTATCGACGCAGATGCTGAGATTCATAGCCAAACTTTAGGCAGAGTGCAGGGAATTTTATGAAAGAAGGGAGAAATAGTAAGACCTGGTGAGGACAGGAGCTCCACAAGGACAGCAACAGATCCAAAAAGTCTGGGCACAGGGGCCTTTTCTGAAACTGATACTCCAGCAAAGGACCACTCATGGAGATGGCCTGGAACCCCTGCACATAGGTAGCTTATGGCAGTTCAGTATCCAAGTGGCCTCCATAGTAATGGGACAGGGACTGTCTCTGACAGGAACTGATTGCCCTGGTCTTTTATCACCTCCCACTGAGGGGAGAGCAGCCTTACCAGGCCAGAGAAGAAGATAGTGCAGCCACTCCTGATGAGACCTGATAGACTAGGATCAGAGGGAAGGGGAGGAGGACCTTCCTTATCATTGGGCTGGGAAGAGGGAGTGTGGGATTGGGAGGGGAAGAAAGAGGGAGTTACAGAGGGTATACAAAGTGAATAAACTGTATTTAATAAAAATAAAAATAATTACATAAAAAATTCTTTTTAAACAAATAAAGAAAAGAAAGAGCAGCATAAAGAGAGAGTTAGTTTGGTACAGTTTAGTTTTATGCAGTTGAGTTTGTGCTGTTTGTTTCAGTTCCATTTAATTTGTGCAGTCAGGGAAGTTCAGTTCATGGACATCTCAGGCAGTTCTTTTTCCAAGCAAAGCAATTTAGTTGAGAGAAAACAACTTGAATCAAACCAATCTGAATCAGTCTGCTTGGAGAGGAGTTTGAGCCAGAGCAGCAGAGGTGAACCAGCCAGCCACAGTTCAGAACTAGTTAGAAGGGGTGAGATTATTCAGCAGTAAGTCTCAGAGGCTGAACACATTCTAGGCCTAGGTTAGAAGATGAAGACTAGAAGCTTCCAGGCCTAGGTCTTGGGATAGCTAAATAGAAAAATGCTGAGCTCAGCCCAAGCAATGTATGTATAAAGCTTATGCAAGGCTCTCATCTCTTCCCTACATCTGAGAAAATAAAAACATTTACAGTAAATTTCTTTCCACTGTACCAATAAAAATAAACCAATAAAAATAGAATAAGCTTGGGTCAGATAGAAGAGGAGGAGGTCCTCCTCTATGAGGTGACTAGGGAAAGGGCATAGGGGGAGAAGAGTTAGGGTGGGTGGGACTGGGTGGAGACAAGGGAGGGGACTGCAGAGGAGATTCAAAGTGAATGAATTGTAATAAATAAATAAATAAAATTTAAAAATATGAAAATAGAATATGTTACCATGTTATCATTAACTATTATGTCAAAATGTGCCTCTAAAAGTAAATATGGACAACTGTAATTTTGTTTAAATAAAATAATTTATTGTTATATTTTATATTTGTAGTGAGTTATTTTACAAAATATATCATATACAGTGCTGATATTTGAATATTAGATTACCCTTAGGGACAAATAATTGTTAAAATAATTTTTAAATAATTGTATTTAAAATATAATTATGATAAAACTATAACAAGACATCTAAAAGATTTGATAGTTTAATCTGACCAAACAAAATAAATTTTATATATTGAGTAAATTAGTGTTTTATGGTATTAATTCACAGTTTAATTTAACAAAATTATATATTCTTTTTTAAGATACACTATAATTATTATACATACAATGCATTTGAGTTCATAGTTTAATTTTATATGACAACTAAATTTTCGCAAGTATTATTGTAATTTTCTTAAAGAGCAACTTAGAATTGTCTGTTGTCATCATATGTACAAATTAGACACTCATATATTTATGTATGTATATCGGTATTATACCCTTCTGAGTTAGTTTTAAAATCTCACCTGCCACGTGTATGAAACTTCATTGGTCTACATTTATACTACTGAAGGTTTTAAATTTTTGTTTTACTTTTATCATAGGCATAACTTATAATAACTATGATTTTACATATTTTGTTCATGGTAATGTGGTAGTAACTGTTCAAACTAAATTACATATATTTAAAAGAATTAATTTGAATTGTATTAAAAACAATTTTATGTTTATGCCAGAGCTTTTCTGAAAGTTTAAAATCATGGTATGATGCATGATAGCAACAAGGAACTTACTGATTTGTATTTATGGAAAATTTTATAGTAGGTTTTTTTGGGGTTTGTGTGTCAAGTACCCCACATCCACCCCAGCGCCCCTATGTTTGAGCACTTGGACCCCATGCATTAGTGAGGTTTGTGGAAAATCTAACAGGTGAGAGCCTCACTCGACAAGACATGTTATAAGGCCTTTGAACCATCTAGCTGATAGGCCGGTAATGTGACCAGCCGAATTCCTGCTCCTTCCACAATTCCTCCAATGCCACATACAGCCACGCCTCTCCCTTCTTCAGGGACCGTACCGCTGTGATGGTAAGCCAAAAGAATGCTTCATCTCTTAACTTCTTTCAAACTTAAAAAAAGAAAACGTTTCGAACCCTCATCAACTCCCTAAGGAGTACTAGCGCCTCTTCCCATAGGGCTGTCGCAATGTATTTACTCTCCACCCTCTGCCTCGGAGGAAAAGAAATGGGATTCTCAATACTTCTGGCATGAGTTCAAACGGATTCCTGTGCCATTATCACATTGTTTATTTATGACATTGAAATTTTGTATGCTATACTTCATACAGTGCAATAGCATTTATACTCAGTGTACGTAGTTTAAGATGGCTGTCCACTTAGGTAAGCTAAGCAGTTCTTTATTCCTGTTATATATACACATACGACTGCAATTGTTACATATTAGTCAATATTGGGTGTTTTAAGGATCTGTAGTTTGCCTGGAAGTTGGTCAACATTACATGCCGTTTTTAAAGAAGTTCAAATATAGTTTTCTGAAATTATATAGAATTTAAAGTTGGTTAAACATTTAGATATATCTTAAATAGAAATGTATAAGAATTATTAAATTTCATTTTAAGTTATTTATGTTAATTATTCATGAAAAAATATAAAATATAATTTGTTCATAAATGAACACAGTAAAAAAAGAGAACATTAAAACATTAGTAATTAGTTTTAGAGTTTATTTAGCAGTAATTAACATTTTATAAGACCTAGTTTTTCCTTCTTAAAAATACTGTTTTTATATAACTGTGAATTTCTGAATACCCTCATTATCGGTACCTTTATTTTTGACAGTCTTTAAGTGGAAAAACATCATTTGGAAATAAAGTTATTCTAGTTTTGCAAAAAAGCTGAAAACAAAATTAGTTTATGAATGAATGTAGATGAAATGTGAGCAATCATTTTCATTACTATTAAAATATAGTAGTATAATTTCTAAAATAATAAGTATTAAAATATTTTATTAAAGCATAACATTGTCTGTTATGCTTCTGGTATTTATTTTAATGGAATAATGAAAACTTGAATAAATTATGTTATTAGTATAAAATGATAGATTAGCATAATACAAGGCTCCAAGGTGCATTCTCTAACACCAAATATCGTTATCATCTTCAATGTAGCAGTAATTAATAGAGTAACAATAAATTCTGACATTCTTTGAATTAGTTTGCTTTGATTTCACATGTTACTTAATCTATTAATCTAGTTTAAAATAGTATATCCTGAAAAAAAGGCTAATGAAATTATATGTTCTATGATCTATTTGACATCTAATGATCATTTAACTTCCAATTAAGTGTATCGATGTAGCAGCTGAAAATAGGCAGTTAACAATGTGAACTCTTCTCATGAGGGAATTAATAGTGTAAAATTTTACTTACATGTCACTAAAATATGCAATATGAAATTAACTTACATGCAATAACTTAAAATAAAAAGAGCAATAATTAAGTCAAAGGACTGCATACATTATTTGTGTGTATATATGTGTGTAATTTTACACATATTATAATGGGTTAGATTTGAATTTATTTTTCTCTCAATTATTCAAAAACACTATTGATTTTTGATCCCCATGTGATTTTACTAAATACATTTAACTCTAAATTTAAAGAATTTTATTGTCTGACAAAAGTAAAAATAATAAAGAAATTGAATAAAGTTTTTTCAACCTTACTCATGAGCATTAGGTGATTTCCACCTGGCAACAGGCTGCAAAAAACAAAGGATAACAAAACAAAACAAAACAAAACAAAACAAAAACAAGCACTTTCTTGACACATGATTTTCTCCTGAGTTCTTCAGTTCTTCTGTGTGTATTACAGATATAGTTATTATCTTTCTTCTATAAACACCTATATATAAAATCCTGTTACCTTATTTCTGAAATTGTTCTTATACAAATAAAATCCAATAAGAATTGACTATTTCAATGATCATACTGTATCCACTGAATTACTATGATGACGTAGATGACGTCTTTAAAAATGATCTTTGAATGCATCTTGCATTTCTCAGTAAAAATTCAAGATCCATGAGAAATATGACATTTAAGGTCATTGCAGCCAGTCCTGAAGATACCTGAGGATAAGCTAGGGTCAGATGGAAGGGGAGGAGGACCTCCTCTATCAGTGGACTTGGAAGGGGGCAGGGAGGAGATGAAGGATGGAGGGTGGGGTTGAGAGAGAAAAAAGGAGGGGGCTGGGGCTGGGATATAAGCGAATGACCTGTGATTAAAATAAATAATAATAATAAATAATACAAAAATAATTATTTTTTCATTGATTATAGTTTGTTTACTTTGTATCCCAGCTATAGCTTCCTCCCTGAGTCCCTACTAATCCCACCTTCCCTCCCTTGTCTCCTCCCATCCTCCTCCCCAAGTCCACTGATAGGGTAGGTCCTCCTCCCCTTCCCTCTGATAACCCTAGCTTAGCAGGTCTTATCAGGAGGGGCTGCATTGTCTTTCTGTAGCCTGGTTAGGCTGCTCCCCACTCAGGGGAAAGTGATTAATGAACCTGCCACTGAATACACGTCAGAGACGGTCCCTGTTCCTATTGCTAGGGAACCTACTAGAAGTCTGAGCTGCCATGGACTACATCTGTGCAGGAGTTCTAGGTTATCTCCATGCATGGTCCTTGTTTGGAGTATCAGTCTCACAGAAGACCCTGGTGCCCAGATCTTTTGGTTCTGTTGCTTTTTTTGTGGGGCTCCTATCCTCTCCTGGTCTTACTATTTCCCACTCCTTTCATAAGATTCCCTGCACTTTGCCCAAAGTTTGTCTATGAGTCTACAATTTTATCAAAATATACTTAAGTTGTAGGAATTCCTTTATTGTCAATTGTGAATTACTATATAAATGAAAATAATGATTGAAAATTGACAATGAAATATTAATATATATAAATAGTTGGCTCAATCTTGGCAGACTTGAAATAAATAACATGTATATTCTGGGTGAATAAATAAACATACATTAACTTAGACTGCTTTCATATAATATTTAATTAGAAAATCTCAGAAATAATGACCTATTTGTAAGATCTATTGATAATTATTTATAAAACAATTGATAACTAGCAAAGGTTTATCATTGGAAAACAGGTTATCCCAAAGAAAAGACATGAAAATATAGAATTTCTGAACATCTAGCAACATACTTGAACAAAAAATTACAGATGTTAATTTGAAGAATGACATTGATGGAAAAATTAAATTGGAAATTTAACTGCAGATTTCCTAAACACATTTTTATTTATAAAACTATGAAAATAAAATTTTTGTGAAAAGATGAGTTATTTATTAAAAAGATTAAAAGAACATAAATAGTACTAGGGATACAAAATTATTCCAAAAAAATTTTTGACAGGCTTTCTCTGTGTAGTCTTGGCTGTCCTGAACTGACCTTGTAGACTAGGCTAGCCTTGAACTCACAAAGTTCTATCTACCTCTACCTAACAGAGTGCTGGGATTACAGGCATGTACCACCACATCTAGCTCTTAGTTTTAATTGAAAACAATTTCACACCTTATATTCTGATCAGGGATCCTTCTACTCCAATTCCCCCCAAATTATCTTCACCACCCAACTCCATGTTCTTTTTTCCTTCTTTAGAAAATATTCAAAAAGGCAAAGAAAACAGAATTTTCAAAAAAAAAATATATGAAACACACACACAGACAAACAGAAAATTGGGTACTATTAAATATGTAAGTGAAAGACCAGTATGACAAAGAAATGCCCCAACAAAGCAACATGAAACTATTACTGATGTAAGATACTGTAAATCATTTTCTCTTAGGAAACTTATGAAAAAATAAGAGCAAGTTTATATTATAAAAGAAGAGGGAGAAAGAAAAACCTGGAGGGGACTGGAGCTTCAAAAGGAGACTGACAGAGCCGAAAAAATCTGGGCGCTGGCGGCCCCGCAGAGACTGATTTCCCAACCAAGAACCATGCATGGAGAGGACCTAAATCCACTGATCAAATAGACTCAGTTTCCAAGTGGGTTTCCTAGTAAGGGGAACAAGGGCTGTCTCTGCATGAACTCAGTGGCTCTCTGATAACCTCCCCATGGGGGTGCAGACTTTCTAGTTCACAGAGGAAGACAGGGCAACCTCTACTCATGAAACCTTATAGGCTAGGGTCAGATAGAAGGGAAGGAAGACCTCTCCTTCAGTGGAGTAGGGGAGGAGCATAGAGGGAGAAAAGGGAGGTAGGGAAGGATTGGGATTGGAAGAGTAAGGGGTCACAGCTGGGATACAAAGTGAATTAATTGTAATAATAATAAATAAATAAATTTTTAAAAAAGAATTTTCAAGTGCACACAAAACATTCCCTAGAGTGTTCCAAGCCATATCCATGTAATATAAAATTAATTTTGGTAAATTTTAAGACTTGGAATAAGAGAAAACATGCTCTAAAATAAAATTGTAATCATATAATAAATCCACAACAGTAAAACCACTTGAAATAGCTGACCAGCAATGAAGGGAAGGTTCATTTTAGTGTTGATAAGCTCAGTTTTGTTTTTTTTTTTGAATAGGACAGAGCTTCAGAAGAGATAATGTGGGAGATAATGCCTTAAGAGATACACCAGGAAGCAAAACAGGGAACGGGGTCGGAGGGGCAGGAACAGGCTCAGAAACCCTTCAGTGGTATTTCAGGGAAGTCTAAGGGATCAGCTATCAAATCCTCTTAACAACTAGCATAAAGTGTTAATAGTATATTAGTATTTTATTTACACCCAAAATAAGTATAATTGATTATATTATATCACTGAATTAAATTTCACGATTAAAACTCTTTTAACCATGTCCTTTTGTTTCTATTTGAAATATCTTTTAAAGAAAATATGTTAAATGACATATATGGATGTTATTGGAGAACATGAATGTTTTATTTAAATAACTTGCAAATGAACTTTAATTAATTGAACTTTAATAAGATAACAAAACATTTACTATCCCTTCTTTTACTTTCCATAAATCAGTTTTAAAATTAATGTCACTCAGTGCTGTTTTGTACATTACATTTCAGTCTGTGCTGAGCTAAAAAATTCAATCAGTCAGGAAATTAACAAACAGATTGATTTGCAATTTATTTCAGTATAAACTATTTCCATGTCTGCAGCATGTGTTCAGAAGGAAACTGTTTGGAAGAAACATTTCATAATTTAAAAATACATGCTTCCTAAGCATTTATTTGAAATGCCCAGAGTCAGGCAGAAACAAATGTTGAATATTTTCTCTATAATTTTCTTAATATGGTTTTTATCATAAAATCTTTATCTTTGTTGACAAATAGAAAATCACTAAATGTGTTATTTAAAAAGTGTTCCATATTTAAAACAAAAAGACTTCTTATATTCTGGTATTTCCTTTATACTAAAGTCATCCTGATATTCACATCCTTGTGAAGAGCATGATGTTAACAGGGCTGTTTTGGATCACTGTTTCAGTTTCCAGTCCCTGCACTAGTGTACAGCAGAACACTATGACCAAAAGTTTGTGACAAGTCAACACAGCACACCTTATAAACCAATACTCTCCCACACTGAACTACTTCCTTCGACTACCTTCAACTCAGACCTACATTCTTCTTTTCACCAAATTCAAATTTTGGCTTTATATTCTGAATTGATTAATTGCATAAGCCACTTACTAAATCAGAATCTTCAAGGTCAAACAAATTCACAAATTTCATCACTTGGCAACCAAGTCCCTGATACATGAACCAATAAGGGATATTTCATATGTTCAAAATAGCATAAAGTTGGCATGATTTATTTAGTAACAACTATTCATAAAAAAAAAAAATAATGACTGTGAGTCACAGCACCTGTTTTGAGGTGTTGCTGGGTAGAGCCTCTAAAAGAAAACTCTGTTAGGCTCCTGTGTTCAAGCTTAGCCGTATCATTCATAGTGTCAGGGGTTGGCAGTCTCCCATAGGATGGTTCTTTGGTTGGGCTGGTATTAGTTGGATATTTCCTCAATTTCTGCTCTAGCTGCTCTCTCTTTATCCCTGCACATCTTGTAGGCCACAGGGGAAGAAGACACTCTCAGTCCTGATGGGACAACTTGACCAGCTGTGGAGGATTGGAAGGGGTGGGCTCCCCTTTTCTGAAAAATAGGGGAGGGGATAGAGGGTAGAAGAAATGGAGGGAGAGTGCGACTTGAAGGTAAGGAGGGATGGGGCTACAACCAGGATGCAAACTAATAAGATTAATAAATTATTTAATTTTAAAAAGAAAGAAAGAAACAAAATAATGAATGTGGTAAAATGAGTTTTCTCTCTATTAAAAATACACATCTGCATTTTTATAAAGATTATGTTAAAATTTACACATAATATGGAAGTGAAATAAGTTACCACAAATGAAATAGTGTTTTATGGAGGAAATTTACATTGGGGTAAAAAAGAAAATGCAAAGAATGAAGGGCAATATAACCTTTATTTTTTTTTAAATATTCAATTATCTTACAAAGAAGACAAATATGTGTAAAAGTACAGTAAACATAAAGGGAAGAGGACTACAGTAGAATTTGCCTGGGACTCCATATTTCAACTGTCCATGAGCTGTTGCTAGCTATACAAATTCAGTCAGGGTATTCTGGGTTTTTTTATTTTATTTTATTTTATTGTTTTATTTTATGTTATGTTATGTTATTTTATTTTATTTTACTTATTTATATGCTTTAATTTATTCCTTATTCATACAACACTTTCTTTTTTTATAATTTTTTTTGTATTTTATTTTTTCTTATCAGTTACATTTTATTAACTCTGTACCCCAGCCGTGTCCCGAACCCTCATTCCCTCCCAGTCCCTCCCTCCCTCCCTCCTCTCCACCATGCCCCTTGCCAAGTCCACTGATAGGGGGGACCTCCTCCCCATTCATCCAATCCTGTTTTATCAGGTATCTTCAGGACTGGCTGCAAAGCTCTCCTCTGTGGCCTAACTGGACTGCTCCTCCCTTGGGGGGTGGGGAGGCCAAAGAGCCAGTCATTGAGTTCCTGTTAGAAATAGTCCTTGTTCCCCTCACTATGGGAAACCAATTGGTTACTGAGCTACCACAGGCTACATCTGAGCAGAGGTTCTAGGTTACATTCATACATGGTCCTTGGTTGCATGTCAGTCTCAGAAAAGACCCTGTGCCCAGATATGTTTGGTCCTTGTGGAGCTCCTATCCTTTCCTCATCAGACTAACTCCCCTTCTTTCTTATGATTCCCTGTACTCTGCCAAAGGTTTGGTCATGAGTCTTTGCTTTGAAAACACTGCTAGTTAGAGTCTTTCCAATGCGCTCAGTAGACTCCTGTCAGACGTTCAATGCACATCCCATCTGTCATTCTAAACGAGGATTGATCATCTTACCCCATGTCCACTCTCTTGATTATCTTTTATAGGTGTACAGATTTCATTATGTTTATTATATCTTATAGGTCTATATAAGTGAGTATATACCGTGTTTGTCTTTCTCCTTCTGGGATATTTCACTCAGGATGATCTTTTCTAGGTCCCACCATTTGCCTGTAAATTTCATGATTTCCTCCTTTTTGATTGCTGAATAGTATTCCATTGTGTAAAAATACCACAATTTCTGTATCCATTCCTCCGTTGATGGACATCTGGGTTGTTTCCAGGTTCTGGCTATTACAAATAAAGCTGCTATAAACATGGTTGAGCAAACATCCCTTTGGTGTACTTGAGCAAAGTTTGGGTATATACCTAGCAGTGGTATAGCTGGGTCTTGAGGAAGCACTATTCCTAATTGTCTTAGAAAGCGCCAGATAGATTTCCAGAGTGGTTGTACCAGTTTACATTCCCACCAGCAGTGGAGGAGGGTTCCCCTTTCTCCACAACCTCTCCAGCATGTGTTGTCCCTTGAGTTTTTCATTTTGGCCATTCTGATGGGCATACAACACTTTCTAACTGCAGTTTCTACTCCCTCTACTCTTCCAAGTCCACAATACCTCACTTCTCCCTCAAATCTGCTCCTACTGTTTCCATTCAGAATAGAGGAGGCCTTCCAGGGATATCAACTGAACTGAGCATGACAAATTACAGTAAGTCTAGGTACAAACCTTAATATCAGGACTAGGTGAGCTCCATGGAGGCTTTGTGATTGCTTCTTCCATTTTTTGAAGCCCTCGGGAACCTAGTTTAGCTAATTCTGGAGGCTGTGTTCACCTGATATCCTACAATCCTGTGTTCTCTCTGGTTCCTACAATTATTTTTGTTATGTTTTTTATTTTTAAATAAAATTTTTATTAATTATTATTCATTTTTGTGTCCCAGCTATAGCCTCCTCCCTCATTCCCTCCCAATCTCACCCTCCCTCCCTCATCTCCTCCATGCTCCTCTCCAAGTCCACTGATAGAGGAGGTCCTCCTCCCCTTTCATCTGACCCTAGCTTATCAGGTCTCATTAGGACTGGCTGCCTCGTCCTCCTCTGTGTGTGTCTTGGCAAGGCTGCTCCTCCCTCAGAGGGTGGTGGTCAAAGAGCTAGCCTCTGAGTTCATGTCAGAGACAGTCTCTGTTCCCCTTACTAGAGCACCCACATGGATACAGAGCTGCCATGGGCTACAACTGAGCAGAGGTTCTAGGTTACGTCCATGCATGGTCCTTGGTTGGATTATTAGTCTCAGAAAAGAGCCCTGTGCCAGATATTTTGCTTCTGTTGCTCTCCTTATGGAGCTCCTGTCCTCTCCAGGTCTTACTATCTCTCTCTTCTTCCATAAGATTCCCTGCACTCTGCCCAAAGTTTGGTTATGAGTCTCAGCATCTGCTTTGATACAGTGCTGGGTAGAGTCTTTCAGAGGCTCTCTGTGGTAGACTCCTGTCCTGTTTCCTCTTTTCTCCTTCTTCCAATGTCCATCCGTCTGTCTTTCTGGGTGAGGATTGATCATCTTCCCCTACAATTCTTTCTTTCCCTCTTCCATGAGACTCATCAAGCTCCAAGGTGAGGAACTTGGGAGTGGAGGTGTCTCTGACTTCTTTGCCTGCTCTTTGGACTCTCTCCTACTGGGTTGCCTCACCCCAGTTATTCTAAACTTTTCTATAAGAGTATCTATCAGTGGAGAAAGGTGCACAGCTCTCTTTATCCAATTTTTTACAGCCACAGAGGAGCTCATTTCCTTTGAACTCCTGCCATAATCCAATTAGTATAAAACTTAAGATGTTAATTAACATTTTCCTTCCTTAACACAGGAGTAAAGGAGGTAAACCAATGGGTGCATAAGCACATTTCCACAGGGGATTCTTACTGCTCCTTTCTGCACAGAACGCTATATTTTTTTCTTCAGATTCTCACTGTGTTTTTCCTTTGCCTTGGTTGCAAAACAACTTTTGTTTGTGCCTCCACAGACTTCTTAGTCCCATCTTATTTTATTTCCTCAGCTCTTTTCATATCTCCCTTAGTTTCTTCTACCACAAGCCCTCCCTTCCTCTACTTAAGCCATCTTCTGCATCTGATTTTCACCTTACTTTCAACTACTCAGCAGGCTTCCCTCAAAAGAACTTTTACCAAATACACTGCACAATTCTTTTTGAATTAAAAGAACCGATGACTCAGTCTTTCTTACACTTACCCCCAACTGCTTCCCTGTTAGCATGCTAGCCTTGTCAGGGTTACCAGAAAAAAAAAAAAAAAAGAAAAGAAAAGAAAAGAAAAGAAAAGAAAAGAAAAGAAAAGAAAAAATCCAGTTGGCTGTCACTTCTGGGCTGTGCTTTTGGTGTGCATGCCTCTACCTGATCTCTATAATGTCGGTTAGTGTTTAATCATTAAACTTCTAAGCACCATGTTTCTCAAAGGAATATGTGCTAATTATAGATAAAAGAGTGGTGCCATGCAGAGTAAAATGTCACTTTTGTTCATTTCAAAGAGTATCATTGTCAGTTCTGAGAACAAATTACAATTTGCTCCTGATTATCTGGAAATGGAGAAACTTTTTTATGATTAAATATCTCAGACTATGTTGAATGTACATCCTTCAGTAAAATGTAGTCACAATTTCTTAACTGTTTAGAAAGAGGCCACTGAGGTATGAGCAAGTAAACTGGAGAAACAGATGCCCCTACACAAATGCTGCTGAAACTCTGTATTTGCCACAGTACATTGACTTGATAATTTGCTTTTAGATTGTATAATACTCTCTTTAGAATTTAGAAGTCCCAATTATTAATTGTTGCTCTTAGAGCCTGAGCTCTTGGTATTCTGTTCAGGAAGTTGTCTCCGGTGCCAATGAGTTCAAGGCTTCCCCACTTTCTCTTCTAATAGACTTGGTGTATCTGGTGTTATTTTCAGGTCTTTGATCCACTTGGATTTGAGTTTTGTCAAAGGAGATAAATATAGATCTATTTGAATTTTTCTACATGTAGACATTCAGTAGACCAGCACCATTTGTTGAAGATGCTGTCTTTTTTTCTATTGAATGGTTTTGGTTCCTTTGTTCAAAAATCAAGTGTCTGATTCCATTGATCAACTCATCTATTTTTATGCAAGTACCATACAATTTTCATTACTATTGCTCTGCAGTATAAAGTAAAATCAGGGATGGAGATACCTCCAGAACTTCTTTTATTGTATAAAATTGTTTTAGTTATTCTTGGAATCTTCTTTTTCCATCTGACATTGAGAATTGTTCTTTCAAAGTCTGTAAATGAAACGAGAGTCTACAGATTGAGAAAAGATAGTCACCATTCCTATATCACACCAAGCACTAATAATGAACTTTAGATATATTTAATGAACTCAAGAAATCAAACACCAGTAAACAAAATGACCAAATTAACAAATGGGACACAGAACTAAACAGAAAATTTTCAGCAGAGGAATCTAATATGGATGAGAAGCACTTAAAAAATTCGCTTTTGGATACATGACTAGGAGTAGGATAGCTGGATCTTGAGGAAGCACTATTCCTAATTGTCTGAGAAAGCACCACATTGATTTCCAAAGTGTTTGTACAAGTTTATATTCCCACCAGCAATGGAGGAGGGTTCCCTTTTCTCCACAACCTCTCCAGCATGTGTTGTCACTTAAGTGTTTGTTCTTAGCCATTCTCATGGGTGTAAGGTGAAATCTCAGGGTCGTTTTGATTTGCATCTCTCTGATGACTAAGGAAGCTGAACATCTCTTTAAGTGTTTCTCTGCCATTCTATATTCCTCTACAGAGAATTCTGTTTAGCTCCATACCTCATTTTTCAATTGGATTGCTTGATTTGGTGCTTTTTAACTTCTTTAGTCCTTTATATAGTCTGGATATTAGCCCTCTTTCAGATATAGGGTGGGTGAAGATCCTTTCCCAGTCTGTAGGCTGTCGTTTTGTTCTGACGACAGTATACTTTGCTTAAGGAAGTTTTTCAGTTTCATGAGGTCTCATTTATTGATAGTTGATCTTAGCATCCGAGGGGAACAGGGACCCTCTCTGATATAAACTCAGTGGTGGGCTCTTTGACCTCAAGCTCCCCCCCCAGCCAAGGGAAGAGTAGCCTTGCTAGGCTACAGAGGAGGACATTGCAGCTAGTCCTGATGGGACCTGATAACCAGATGGAAAGGTAGGAGGACATCCCCTACCAGAGGATTTAGAGACGAAAAGAGAGGAGATGAAGGAGGGAGGGAGGAAGGGAGGGAGGAAGGGAGGGTGAGATTGGGAGAGAATGAGGGATGGGGCTATGGCTGGGATACAAAGTAAATAACCTAAGATTAATATAAAAAATAAAAATTATATAAAATAGATTTTAAGATGTTAACTCAATAATAAAGTTTGCAGAAATTAAAAAAAAAGATATTCTACATTTGGCAAATTATTTTTCATTATATTTCATTCCTAAGACAACATGGAAATGTTTGTTTTAAACAAAGAACAAACTTTGCCTATTAAAAAAAAATTCTCAACTTCCTTTGTCATCAGGGAAATGCAAATCAAAAGGACTCTGAGATTCCATGTCACACCTCTCAGAATGCCTAAGATCAATATCTCAAGGAACAGAAAATGCTGGCTAGGGTGTGGAGAAAGGGAAACATTCCTGCATTGCTCATGGGAGGATAAACTTGTACAACCACTTTGGAAATCAATCTGGCACTTTGTCAGAAAATTGTTAATAGCTCTACCTGAAGACTTAGCTATACCACTGCTGGGTATATACCCAGTACACACTCCATATACAACAAGGACACTTGCTCAGCTATGTTCATAGCAGCTTTATTTATAATAACCAGAATCTTGAAACAACCTAGATGTCCCTCAACTGAGGAATGGATACAGAAATTATGGTATATTTATACAATGGAATACCACTCAGCTATTAAAAACAAAGAACCATGAAATTTTCAGGCAAATGGATGAAACTAGAAAAAAATCATCCTGAGTGAGGTAACCTAAACCCAGAAGGATAGACATGTTAAATACTCACTTACAAGTGGATTTTAGCCATACAGTACAGGCTAGGCATACTATGAGGCACAGACCCAAAGAAGATAAATAACAAGGAAGATCCAATGAAGGATGCACAAATTTCACTTGTAAGAGGAGTCAGAACAGACAGAGATAGTGGCTAAAGAGCGGGAACAAGGTAGGGGATGGGGCACTGAGAATTAAGAGGTTGGAGATCAGACCAGAGGAGAGCAAGGGCAGAAAGACAGAAGGCCTGTAAAGAAGAGTGAAAGGGAAGGTGGGGATCTGTCTAAGACAAGCTGAAGACCTAAGTCAGGGTTGGCCCCTAGGAGGATATGGGTGGGATTCAAGCAGTGACTTCTAGTAACAAAGACCATATTGTCTGAAGAGGACACCTTCTAACTACTGCAGCCTCTTAGTAGAGGGAAGGGAACTCCAAACCACCCACAAAAACTTCAACCCCAAATTTACCCTGCCTACATGATGTGCACGGTTAAAGAGAGAGCAGATAAAGCAGAGATTGAGGAAAGGCCCAACCAATGCCTGGCCAAACCAGCAATACACCCTATGGGAGAGAGCCTGACACTATGAACAATATTCTGCTAAGCTTGCAGACCAGAACATGGCAGAGTTATCTTCTCTGAGACTGTACCCAGAAGTACCTCAAAACAGATGTTGAGACTCAGAACTAAACATTGGGTGATGCTTAAGGAGTCTTGTGGACAAGTGGTTAAAAGAGAAAAGGACATGGGGGTAGCAGAAGCTCCAAAAAAAGAACTACAGGGCCAAATAAACTGGGTACAAAGGGACCTACTGAGACTGAATCAAAAACCAAGGGCCATGTATGAAGTGGACTTAGGCCCCAACAAAGATGTAGCAGGTGGACAGCTTAGGCTTCATGTGGTTTCCCTAGTAAATGAAGTGGGCTCTGCATCAGACAAGGGCTCACTTAAGCAGCTTTTTGATCACTTCCTACTGGCACGGACTACCTTAGCAGGCCACAGGGAATAGGACATGCTCAGTCCTGATGCAATTTGATGAGGTGGGGTGGATGGGAGAAGGAGCTCCCCTTTTCTGGGAAGAAGGCGACAGTGGGAGTGGAAGGAGGGTGGAACTTCAGGAGAGGAGGGATGGGGCCACAACCAAGGTATAAATTTAATAATAAATCAATAAATTATATTTTTAAAATAGTAGAGTGACTTGACTGACTCCCTGGGTGCCCACAGGTCACTCTGGCCATCCTATATAAAAATAACAAATGGGAAGAGAAGAAATCAGGGAAATGTTGCCTTTTACATTAATCTCCAGGAATACATGAGTAACTAACCAAGAAAGTGAAAGTCTTGCACAATAAAAACTTCAAGTCTCTGATGTAATTGAAGATGAGAAGTTGGAAAGATTTATGCTCATGGATGAGTAGGATTAATTAGTTAAAATGTTCATCCTACCAACAACCTACAGAATCAATATTCATCAATATTCCAACAGAATTCTTCACAGGCACACAGATATACACAGGCACACACATACACACACACACACACAAAAAAAAACAAAACATGGTAACTAATATAATCCTGAATAATAAAAGAACTGATTGAGATATCACTGTACTAGATTTCAAATTTAACTGTAGAGCTATGATAATATTAATAGCATTGTATTGACTCAAAAGGACACATTGATCAGTAGAATCTAATTGAAAACCCATAGAAAAGTCCACACAGCTATGGACACTTTATTTGATAAAGAAACCAAAACTGCAAACTGAAAGACAACGGCATTTTCTACAAATAGTTCTGGTCAAACTGGATGGTTGCATGGAAAAGAATCCTAATAGAACTGTAATCATCAATTTGCAAAAAAAACCTCAGCAACAAATGGATAAAAACCATCCAAATCAAACCAGATATAAGAAACCTGGCTGAAGAGAAAGTGGGGAGAATCCTTGAACTCATTGGCATAAGAAAAGACTTTCTGTAAAGAAGAAAGGCACAGGCACTAAGATAAACAATAAGTAGAACTTCATGAAACTGGGAAGTTTCTGCATGGAAAGAACACTGTCATTCAGATGAAGTATCAGACTAAAGAATGCAAAATAATTGTTTTCCAACTAAGTATTTGATAGAGAGATAAAATCCAAAAATATAATAGCCATGAAATAAAGGATAATCATGCTACAATCCACAGATCCAAACAAGTTAAGTATCAAGGAGTATTTAAGGTGAGACAAATGAATTTCACTGAGAAGGGGTAGCAGAATAGATGCAACAAGCACATGTGGAGAGGGGGCTGGATGGGAAAAGGTGGTGCAGATGAAAGCAGAAGAAACCAGGGGTAGGAAGGATGGAGGGAGAGAGCACTTGGAGAGCACTTGGGGATCTCTAGAAAAAGCTAGAAACCTAAGGCAATGGAAACTTTAAGGAATCAATGAAGGTGACTCTACATAAGATTACTAACAATGGGGATAAAGAGCCTGAATAACCATCTCCTATAACCAGTCAAGACTTCCAGTGGCGATATTGGGACATTAACCAGGCCACAAGACCTCCAACCTATATTTTTATCCTGCTTAAAAAATGGCCTGGGTTAAAGTGGAACAGAAATTGTGAGAGTGGCCAATCAATGACTGGGCCAGCTTGAAACCATGCCATGAGAGGGAGCCGAATCCTGATGCTACATGAAGAACCAGGAGCCAGAGGCAAGATAGTGCAGAGGCCCATGATAGAACCAAATACTAATGGCACACATACACACACACACACACACACACACACACACACACACACACCAAAAAAAAAAAGTCAATGAAATTCTGTTGTACCCATTAACTAGAGTCTAGCTCAAATGTCATTAAAGAGGTTTAACCCAGCAACTGATAGAAACATGCAGAGACCCACAGCCAAACATTAGGTGGAACTTCAGAATCCTGGGGGAAAGGAGTAAGAAGGATTATAGGAACCAAAGGTGTCAGAAGAAATGTTGGAGCCAGAGGGGTCAAGGACACCACACAAAAAATCTATGGAATCAACCAAAGTGAGCCCGTAGGGGTTCACAGAGGCTGGGTTCCCAACCAGGGAGCCTGCAAATTATTGGCCTAAGCCCTCTACACATTACAGTTGTATAGCTTGATCTTTTTTTTTTTTTTGTAGTTCACTAAATTTATTTTTTTTAATTTTTATTTTTTAATATTAATCACAGGTTATTTACTTTGTATAACTGCCATAGCCCTCTCCCTCATTTCCTCCCAATCCCATCCTCCCTCCCTCATCTCTTTATATATATATATATATATATATTATTTTTTACACTTTATTCACTTTGTATCCCCCCATAAGCCCCTCCCTCCTTTCCTCCCGGTTCCACCCTCCCTACTCCTTCTTCATGCATGCACTCCCCAAGTCCACTTTTAGAGGAGGTCCTCCTCTCCTTCCTTCTGATCTTAGTCTATCAGATCACATCAGGAGTGGCTGCATTGTCATCTTCTGTGGCCTGGTAAAACTGCTCTCCCCTCAGGGGGAGGTGATCAAAGAGCAGGCCTATCAGATTGTGTCAGAGGCAATCCCTCTTCCCATTACTATGTAACCCACTTAGACACTAAATTGCCATGGATTACATCTGCACAGGGATTCTAGGTTATCTCCATGCCTGGTACTTGGTTGGAATATCCAGCATATATAAATAACTAAAGAAGCTGAAAAACAGTAAATCAAGTAATCCAATTTAAAAAATGGGGAACAGAGCTAAACAGAGAATTCTCTGTAGAGGAATATCGAATGGCAGAGAAACACTTGAAGAAATGCTCAACCTCATTAGCCATTAGGAAAATGCAAGTCAAAACAACCCTGAGATTTCACCTTACAGCCATCAGAATGGCCAAGATGAAAAACTCAAGTGACAATACATGTTGGAGAGGTTGTGGAGAAAGGGGAACCCTCCTCCACTGCTGCTGGAATGTAAACTTGCACAACCACTCTGGAAATCAATTTGGCGCTTTCTCAGACAACTAGGAATAGTGCTTCCTCAAGATCCAGCCATGCCACTCCTAAGCATATATCCAAAAGAGGCTCAAGTACACAAAAAGGACATTTGTTCAATCATGTTTGTATCAGCCTTATTTGTAATAGCCAGAAGCTGGAAACAGCCCAGATGCCCCTCAACTGAAGAGTGGATGCAGAAATTGTGGTATATCTATACAATGGAGTATTACTCTGCAATGAGAAATAAGATAATCATGAAATTTGCAGGTAAATGGTGGGACCTGAAAAGGATCATCCTGAGTGAGCTGTACCAGAAGCAGAAAGACACACACGGTATATACTCACTCATATAGACTTATAGGATAAACCTAAAATCTGTCCATCTAAAGAAACTAATCAAGAGAGAGGACCCTGACTAAAACGGTCAATCCCCTTCCCGGAAGGCAAAGAGGATGGACATCAGAAGAAGAAGAAAGCAGGAAACAACCTAGGAACCTGCCACAGAGGGCCTCTGAAAGGCTCTGCCCTGCAGACTACCAAGGAGGCTGAGACTTTATGACCAACTGTTGAGCAGAGTGCATGGAATCTTATTTAAGAAGTGGGAAATAGCTTGATCTTTTTATGGGTCTCCTAACAATGAGAGCTAGAGCTGTCTCTGACCCTGATGCCTGTGATATCCATTGATTCAGGCCATTTTCTGATGAGAAATGGAGAAGGAAAGGACAGACAAGTGGTGTGCGGAGAAAGGGACTGGAAATAGAACATGAAGGGTAAACTGTGGTCAGAATGTACAAGAAACAGATTTTTTATAAAACGGTAATAAATAACTAGAAACAAGAAAATAAATAACTAAAAATGTTACAGAAGAATTAATTAATTAAAAATGAAGTATACATTTAAATTGAACTCTCAATAGAGAAAACCCCAATGGCTGGGAAACATTTAAAGAAATGTCAAATAACCTTAGTCGTCAGGGAAATGGAAATCCAAACTACTCTGAGATTTATTTTAGACTTGACAGAAATGCTAAGATCAGTAACATAAATGGCAGCCCATGCTGGGAGGAAGTTTAGTAAGAAAAACAGTCATCTATTGGTGGTGGGTGTTCCAACTTGTACAGCCACTATGGCAATCATTATTGTGGTTCCTCAGAAAGATGGAAATTGATCTATTACAAGATCCAGCTATACTGCTTTTGAGCATGTAACAAAAGGACACTTTATCCTAACCAAAAGGCACTTGCTCTATCTTGTTTACTGCTGCTCTATTCATAATAGTCAGAAACTGGGATACCCTAAATGTCCCTTAGAAGAATGGATAAAGAAAAAAAAATTACACAATGGAATATTACTTATCTGTTAAAAATTAAATCATGAAAATTTCAGGTAAAATGATGAAATCAGAAAAAAAATTATCATGAGCGAGGTATTACATATACAGAAAGACAACTATAGTATGTATGAAAATATATGTGAATATTCACACTTGCAGCAATTATACCTTGGTTACAATACATAGGACCATAGAGGACAGGAATCAAGCAAAGGATTAGATGTAACAATAATCTCCTTGGGAAAGGGAAATAGAATAGTTATGATGGCTGGATGGTTTGGATGAGATAATCAGGTGAGATATGGAAGAGAAGAGGCAGAGAATGTGGAGAAAGACAACTAAAATTAAAAGCCATGTGAGGAATGATATTTAAACTTAATAAAGTAGAAGCTTCATAAAATGTATACATATATAAAAGTTATCTAATAGTAATAAACATTCAAATAATGGGTAGACTGAGGCCCAAAGGTCATTTTTTTATCCAAATGAAGATTCCAGGATTAGGGTTTAAAGGTACATCTAATTGAGTTTTGGTCAAAGGGGTCCCATGTGAATTTCCAAACAACCTACTGCCAATAACTTATGACTTATTTTCCACAAACGTATGGCAACGCATCATTGCTGATGAAAACATACACAATTCATTAAACATGAAAAAGTCAAACTATTGCCTGCATAGCGCCTTTATCCCTATGTGCTAGTATCATTGGTACAGGAAAGTATTCTACATGAAATGGAAATGTGAACATCAACACAGTCTTAAACCCTTAAGTCTACAATGATGTTCTCCCTGTGAGATATGGTAGTTCAATGGTGGTACAAAACTTAAGGGAATGAATAATCAAGAACAGTTTTGACATGAGGCCACTCAAAGAAATGGAACCCATACCTGTCAATTGTTTTGGTGAAAAAGAATCTGGAGCTAGATAGTTCAGGGACCTAGGAAAAAAAATTGCTATTATTAAAAAGAAAAAGTTGAAGCAATAAAATAATATCAAATTACATTCTGCCATACTCACATATCAGTGTCTTGCAAAGCCACCTTTTGAGGAGCTTCCTCATGCAACAGATCAGAAAAAATACACCCAAAGCCAGATATGTAAAGAACGAGGAACTTTAGAACATTTGAAACACTTAGCCCTAAACAGGCTGTCTCCATCAAATCTCTCCCAACAAGTTTCAGGGAATGCTGCTAAAGAGGAGAAAGAAAGAATATAAGAGCCCAAGGTGAGGAAATACTCCAAGAAACCAAGACTCTCTAACCAATTTGGATAAAGCTCACATGAACTTTTAGAGAATGAAGCAGCAATCAAAGTGCCTGCATAGGTCAGCACTAATGTCAACAATAGCCATCTTTTCTAGAAAGATTTCAATGTAAGATGATCAACTCAAAGGGGCCATAAAATTCCTTCACAGCCACATCATGCTTCCTTTGCCTGTTCCTTAGTACGTGTCATGAATGGTTAACCATTTGGTTATTTTTTTATTTAAACTATTAGAGTAGAATATTTAAATCTTTTTGGGCTGACTCCCTCATGACTAAACTCCGGTGGGTGGATTAGAAGTGACTCAGGGTTTCTGTGCTTCTTTGAAATTTGTCCCATACATATGTAAAGCTCTTGTGTCCATTTTGGCAGTTATTGAATGCAAACACCTCATGGCGATAGGAAAAGTCAAGCAGAAGAATAGAAATAGAAAAACAAATGTAATGCATGCAGACCTGAGCCAGAATTAGACCCAAACACTAGCAGGTTTGTGTGACTGAGTTCCATCTTCCCATCATTCATCACTTTCCTAGATTTAGAAATATAATTAGATATATAATATAAGATAAACATACTAAAATCTGTACATCTAAAGAAACTAAGGAAGACTGTGAAGGAGGACTCTGGCTAGATGCTCAATCCCCATTCAGAAAGGCAAAGAGGATAGACATAAGAAGAGGGAGAAAACAGGGAACATGACAGGAGCCTACCACAGAAGGCCTCTGAAAGGCTCTATCCTGCAGGTATCAGAGCAGATGCTGAGACTTATAGCCAAAGTTTGGGCAGAGTGCAAGAAGTGGGAGATAGTAAGACCTGGAGAGGACAGGATCTCCACAAGGAGAGCAACAGAACCAAAAAAAAAAAAAAAAAAAAAAAAAAAAAAAAAAAAAAAAAAAAAAAAGCTCAGTGGTCTTTTCTGAGATTGATACTCCAACTAAGGTCCATTCATGGAGATAACCTAAAACTCCTACACTGATATAGCCCATGGCAGCTCATTCTCCAAGTAGGTTCCCTAGTAATGGGAACAGGGACTCTCTCTGAAATGAACTCAGTGGCTGGCTCTTTGACCCTCTTCACCTGATGGAGGAACAGCCTTACCAGACAACAGAGGAAGACAATGAAACCACTCCTGATGAGACCTGATAGACTAGGATCAGAAAGAAGGAGAGGAGGACATCCCCTATCAGTGGACTTGGGGAGAGACATGGTGGAGAAGAGGGAGGGAAGGTGGGTTTGGGAGGGGAGGGGGGAAGGAACTACAGGGGGGATATAAAGTTAATAAACTGTAATTAATAAAAATAAGATTAAATTAAATTTAAAAGAAAAAGAAATATAAGCTTCTAAAAAATGAATGAAAAAATTTAAGTGTCATGAAAATATCTTCCGTATTTGAAAGCTCTCCTTCTAATGTCCCTCAAGAGTGCTCAATTGTCCTTTACATCCATGATAAAGTGCACTTGTATTCAGCATCCTTTACATAGCAAACCTAGCACCTAATTCTGTCTTTGTCTTGCTTTTACTAAGAAAAAGAAGTGCAATGCTCTATTTCTCCGTATCCTTAAAAAACAAAAAACAAACAAACAAAAAAACTTCCTACACTGAGAATCTGAACCACTATTTTGCTTTTGTTTTCTTTTTTGTCTAATTTGCTGAGTTCCACTGTCCTTTCCTTTAAATATTAAGATCATCCTTATATATTTTCTTAAAAGCAGCCACTCTCTTGTGGCTTTCATTTTATTTAAGGCTTTTCAATAATAATATCAATGGCAATTTTCTTATTTAGTGTATTTCCTGACTGATTATCTCTCATTTATGCTTGTCATGGTTTTCTTATTCTTTATTTTAGTTGGGTACACAATAACCTTTATACAACATCTCAGATGTAACCTTTTAAAATGCATATAACTTGTATTATATATCTTTAATTACAACATTCCACAGTTAGAGGTAGGTCAGTATCTGTGAGTTCATGGCCAGCCTGCTCTATGTAGCTAGTCTGAGGCCAGCCAGGGCTGCAAACTAAGGCTTGTCTTAAAAACAGTATCATTTTTGGCATTTTATCCCAAATATGATCAGATATATTATTCTTCCCCATTTATTATGGCAACATCATAATTCTTTTTGCTCAGAAAGAAATTCTCTCTTGCTTATTTTTTTTTCTGGTTTCATAAGTAGTATAGCATGAAGAAATTCATTGTAATCACAAAACAACACTTTTTAAACCTATGACATTTTCTCACAAAAAATGAATTTTAACTCAATCATATCAACAAAGCCACTATTAAATTGATGCCTCTATGATATGAAGAACAATAATAGAATGAGAAAAGAAGATGAATCAAAATGTGGAACAGATACACACAATGGCAACTGAATTGAATCTCTGATACAGTGGTATGGCATAATAAAAAATGGAAAATTCTCACTCACTCTTCATTCCTGGTTTGTCCTGCATTTCTTTTAGCTGCTTAGTCACCCTGTCCTCTGTTGATCACAGTGAATTAGAAACTGCCTGACTGACAATGGCTCAGTCATGTGTAAAGCTGACTTTCTGCAAAGACGCTCTCATGATCATGTTCTGTTCTATAATTACACTATACCACCAACTCTAGGGCATCACATTGGGCATGGGCCAGAAGGACTCCTACATGGCTGATGACTCCCAGGACAAGAGGTGTATCCTGACTGTGAAGTACCCTATTGAGCATGGCATTGTCACCAACTGGGATAACATGGAGGAGATCTGGCACTGTACCTTTTACAATGGACTGCTTATGGCCCCTGAGGATCATTCAGTGCTTCTGACTAAGGAATCCCCAAGAGTAGCAGAGAAAGACAACTCAAACAATGTTTAAAACCTTGAGCAACCCAGCCATGTACATGGCCATTCCAGCAGTGCTGCCCTTGTATTTACCTGGTTACACAACTGACATTTAATGAACTCTAGTCAAGGGATGATACATGCAGTCCCCATCTATGAGGGCTATGTCCTTCCCCAGGCCATTTTTGCCTGAGACTGGCTGGCCAGGGCCTGAGAGACTACTTTGAGAAGATCCTGTCTGTTCATGGATACAGCCTAGCCACCACTGCTGAACAGGAAATTCTCTGTAAGATGAGGGAGAAGTTGTGCCATGTTGCCCTGAACTTTATTATTATTTTTTTTTATTTTAGTTTATTGACTTTACATCCCAAGAGTGGCCACTCCCTCTTCTTCTCCCACTCCATCTCTTCCCCTTAATCTCCCTTCCTCTCTTCCTTTCTCCTTAGAAAAGGAGAGCTGCCTCTCTCCTCTTATCAACCTTCCCCAGCACATCACATCACATCACATCACATCACATCACATCACATCACATCA